>NC_000083.6:67311987-67596987 GCF_000001635.26 Mus musculus
GTTGGGATCCCCAGCACCCGAGTGGAAGCACTGGGATGTAGCTGCTGATGACCGCTAGCCCTGGGGCAGAGAGCACAGGAGGATCCATGGGGCTTGCTGGCCAGCCAAATCCTTACTGACCAAATTCTTAGCTCCAGGTTCAGATAGATCCAGCCTCAAAAGATATAGAGGAAAGTGACTGCAGAAAACATAAAGTCGGCCTCTTGCTTCCATATGCATGTCCTAGATTACACACACAAAGGCACTCCCAGGCACATGCACAAGCACAAACAATAACATGCACATACACACAATTATACTGTCGTGCTTTATCTAATAACTGTCATGAGCAGCAAGGCACAGAGAGGAGAAGTATCTTAACAGACCACGCTGTAAGGCGTGATGTCAAACCAGAACCAGAGCCAGGCTGTGGAACAGCTCTAGTCCCAGGCTCTCCTGAACAGAATTCATCGTCAAGAAACCATGCGTTGCTCCCATGAATTCACTCCATCTGGCTGATGGCAGAGGAACTGGGTACTGATCCTAGAAGTAATAGAGACTTGCTCTATCCACTTTGAGGGCCAGATAAAACACAGTCTTCCACCTTGTCCACCACCGCTACGTGCCTATTGGAGAAAAGAATACCAAGGAGCAATAACATTTGTTCCAAAAAAATTTTTTTTCTGCTATAAAATTGGCAACCAAGTTGGGAGGGGAGAAGTTTTGCCATGGTGGGTGAGTTCTAAAATAAATAAGAATAGCATAACAAACAACAGCTGATTTTAAGACTTTTATCACTGTTTTTCTATAAACGGCTGCTCTTGGGAATGATGTGTGGCAGTTTTCCAGTGTGTGGAGCTGATTCAGTGGTTCACGTTAGAATTGTATCTTGAATGGGAAAGATGGCTCTTTGGTTAAGAGCACTGACTGCTCTTCCAGAGGGGGTGAATTCAATTCCCAGCAACCTCGTGGTGGCTCACAACCATCTGCAATGGGATCCGATACCCTCTTCTGGTGTGTCTGAGACAGCGACGGTGTATTTGTATGCATAAAATAAATAAGTAAATCTAAAACAAACAAACAACAATTAAAAAAAAAAAAACCTGGTTGCTCTTCCAGAGGACTCAGATTCAATTTCCAGCACTCGCAATCATCTGTAATTCTAGTTCTAGAAGATGTGACACTCTCTTCTGGACTCCGTGGGTACCAAACACACCTGGCGGTGCACAGACGCACAGGCAAAGCATCCAGACACGTAAGGTAATTTAAAAAGAACTAAAATTAATCTGGGTTACACAAGAATTTCTCCTCAATGTTCCAAATGGAACTGGTGTTAAAACTGAGAGAGAGAGAAAAGCCAAACCCTCCCTCAATGGCGCTAGGACCACCTCAGAATGACGAACCCTGAAGATCATTGTGTCTGGTCTCAGACAGGTCTGACCATCAGAGTGACCATACCATGCCACCCAACAGTAAGTCCGAAGACAGTATTCTACCCCTGTGTGTCTGCTTCATTCCTTACACTTCCAAGGAAGATCCATGGTGCCAGATGAGCAGGACCCCTCCCTCCCTCTGTTCTTCAGGCACCCAACCTCTCCTCTAGTCCTTTGCACGGAATGAAGGCCAGGTCAGCTGCCCAGCTCACACGATGGTAAGGTCAAAACGTTAGATCCTTTGGCTCACTTCTCCTCCATGCACACTTCCTTTCATAATCATAAGCTTGGCATCACCAATGCTTTTTTAAAAATTATTTATTTATTTTATGTATACGAGTACACGTTAGCTTTCTTCAGACACACCAGAAGAGGACACCAAATCCCATTACAGATGACTGTGAACCACCATGTGGTTGCTCGGAATTGAACTCAGGACCTGTGGAAGAGCAGTCAGTGCTCTTAACCGCTGAGTCACCTCTCCAGCTACCATCACCAATGCTCAATAGCCCAGAAGCAACCCACACTTGCACATCTGTCCATTCAGCCCCCTGAGAGACGCCTGCAGGTTCAGCAGAAACAAAACGGCACCTTTAGGAGCTTTCGTGAGGGTTGTGTGTCCCCACCTTCGAGACATGATTTCCCCCAGCACAGAACCTCTGCATATCTTCCTCACAAATCTCGTGTTTCTTTAGAAGAGCAGCAGCCACATCCAAACCCATCATGATCCCCTAGATGTACCTCCTGCATTTGGCATGAGGTCTCCTTGTGAGCCTCTCTGATCCTCAGCCTGTCTCCAGGGCTGTCCAATTTATATTGAAGCCCTGCTAGGCATGCAAAGAGCTGGAACAATTCATTGACAACCTGAATCCTTTCTTTCTTTCTTTCTTTCATTTTATTCTTTTTCTTTTCACCCAAAAAGAGAGGGGCAATTTTGGTAAATCCCAAATAAAAGAATAAATGGATCAGGCTCAACGCCAGTAACTGGAGAGATCGATACACCAACTGGAAACCACTTTGTGTATAAGAAGGGGGGAAATAGTATATCTGACCCAGTGTAATGATTTCATAAATTGTTGTGTTGTTATCAAAGTCTCTAAGGTGGCAGAACAACCCTCTGTAAAGAGTGAGGTTTGGATGAAGCAAACCCCTGGTTTACTTACAGCCAGTGTGTCAGCTCTAAACCCACTGAAATTGTGTCCTGGCCAGAGCAAGTGTTTACTGTACAAGCTGGGTGCCACAGGGCCACAGGGATCAATGCTCCATTGTGAAGTGCAGGCTTAGCTGACTCCACAGGCTACTGTGTGTACCGCAGCAAGACCCCAGAGAGGATAGAAACCACCATTGAGCAGAGGAGCAAGAGTTTCACTTGTTTTGAAAGCCAGTGCTACCAACCAGCAGTTCCAGAAGTGAAGTTGGAAGAACACAGAGGCAGCAGATCTTAGACAAACACACAAATCCTGGCAGCAAATCAGAGAGGGGAGGGAGGTCGGGGGAGGGCATCCTTGTGAAGATCTAGCCTTGTCTAGATCTTGCTGGTACCCAGATGAGGGGGAACGAAGCCAGCCAGCCAGACCAAGGCCAGGCAGAGGTGCAGGCTGGTGCTGGGATCCACTTAGCACCCAAACAAAACACTACAGAAGAACTCTAAAACTGGAGTGGGAAGAAGGCATTCTCCTGGTGTTCCAAGCCACTCAGTAAATTTCACAACCGGTGAAAACTCCAAGTACTTCCTTGATTTAAAGTTAAAAATTATTACAGAGTTAAATGAGAGCATGAAGGAAAGGGATTCAAATGAAGTAATTCTTAGAATTGTAACAAAGCCTTCCCTTTCCCTCCTAACGCTTTTAATGTCAGGAACTGAAAAGTAAACTCCGTGAGGCACTAAGAAGCATCTTGTGTTCATATGTGTGTATGTATGTACATGTTTTTCTCTGTGTGTATTCATGTGTGTGAGTGTGCATGTGTGTGAGTATGTGTGTGGGTGTACATGTGTGTGTTTGTGTGGGAGAGTGTGGGCATGTATGTGTGTGAGTGCATGTGAATGTGTATGTCTGTGCATGTATGTGGGAGAGAGTGCATGCATGTGTATGTGTGTGTACATGTGAGTGTGTGTATATTCATGTGCTTGGGCATGTATGTGTATGTACCTGTGTGTATGTAGGCATTGTGTGCATATGTGAGTGTGTGTATGAGTGTGCATGTGTGTGCATGTGAGTGCATGTAGATATGAGTGTGTGAGTGTAGTCCCTGTGTGCAAAGGTGAGTGTTTGTATGTGCGTGCACATGTGCATACCTACATGTGGCCTTAGTGAATGTTGGGTTGCCCCATCCTTATTTTAAAGAGAGGTTCTCTCACTAGCCCTGGAGTTCACCAACTTTGCTACACTGGCTGGCTGGGATTAGAGGAGTGTGCTTCCAGGAATGGCATTTGTTTGTGGCTATTGGGGGATTACATGTAGGTCCCCATGTATGTGCCCCAAACATGGCACATATTTTATCAACTCAGTCATCTCTCCAACCCCTGAAAAACACTTTTTATTCCAGCATGTTAATTTTAAGGTTTATGATCATAGCGTGAGAAGAAATAGACTTGTGAGATTATAGCATTTTATGTTTATATTATTTATTATGTTTTATTTATACATGGCTTTTCCGAAAAATTTCCAAATAACTCCAACATCAATGTTAAACACTGTTGAAGCCAACCACGTCTTTTTTTTAAAGCCTTTCTCTGGCCTTTTGATGTTTTCTTCTCTTTTTCTTCCTTTCTCTCTGCCACAGTGAGCCAAAGGTGACTGAAGAGGACTAAGCTGACCAAGATTTTATCACCAAGGTACTGACCCAAGGCTCTCTTTTGCAGTCCTGTCTAAGAACATGGACTGGAATGGAGACTCCAAGAACTCCACAGGAAAGCTTGGCAGAACAAATGTCTCCTCATCTCATAGCCATTACAACGGTCTCAGTGCACCCCTCTCCTGGGGCAACTTCAGCTCTGTGGGGTATGTGTGTGTGTGTGTGTGTGTGTGTGTGTACCCACATGCGGTACAGTTCTTGACAGAGTAGGAACCTAAATATCTCTGCTGTAGTCATGCTATTCCCTTTATATGATAGATTTCTGGGGAGAAACCAGATTATCAAAGTGCCACAAGTGTGTTTTATGAATGGGATGATGTAATGAAGAATGGTCGTGGAAATCATTACCTCCCAGACATCATAGACTGAATGACTGGTGCTCACCCAAAGACATCAAGCTCTTCTCTCTGGAACTTGTAAAACTCACATTATTTGTGCTGATGCTCCTCAGAGGAGAAAGCAATCACAGGCTGTCTAGGATGTTACTAAGTCCAGTCCCCAGAATGGTTAAAAGAAAAGCCCCGAGGCTGGGGATATGGCCCAGTGGGCAGTTAGGCTTGCCTGGCATACAGGAAACCCTCAGTTGAATTCCCAGCAGTGCACTTACCAGGCCTAGCGGTGCAGGCCTAACTTTTGGAGATGGAAGCAGGGAATCAGAAATCCAAAGTCATTACTGGCTAAAGGGTGTGTTCAAGGCCAACCTGGAATGAATGAGACTGATACATACAAAGAGACAGAGACAGACACACACACACAGAGATAGACTGAGACAAAAATAGACATAGACACATACACACATGGATGGGGACAGGGGGGGGGGGGAGAAAGTGGAGGTGATGATGGCCAGAGACCTGAGACACAAGCCAATGGGCACCAAGGCTTCTCTGTAGTCCCCAATGCCAGGAAGAGACAAGGATCATCACTCCCAAAGTCTTGGCATGAGTGCAGCCCTGCCAGCACTGTTAAGCCTCATAGAAGCATGAGGGAATAACTTCTGTCATTTTAAAACAGTAAGTTTGTGGCAATGTGTTACAGTGCCACACCCCGACCCCCAGGGAACTAACTAACACACCAGCTGAAAGTAACGATTTGTCCAGTAGAAATGTAAGTGCAAGAGAGGTCTCTACATGTCTTCCTGGAACTGCAGAGGTTAGAATGGAAGCCATAGGGAGTGTACCTTCCCAGGGAGGGCAGCACAATTTTGAGATTTTTTTATTGCCCTTAATGTCCCCTAAGGACACCTGCTTGTGACATCCGTCGGATGAGGAACATCTCATTACTAACAGTGGAAAAACCCTTCTGAAAGCATTGAAGACAGAACTACCAAACACTTGATTAAAGTATTCAAAGAGATAGACTAACTTCATACCAAAGCTTTTTGTTAATGTTCCAACATGGGCGAAGTTCTGGCTATTCCAAGGCATCCTCAAAAAAAAAAAAAAAAAGTTTCTTCTGCCCAGTAAGTGGGTCTAAATCCTTTTAAATTGCCTACTGACCCAAGAGGCAAGCAGGTGCGTGCTTACTCTGTACCGTTTTATATTTATACATTTAAAAAATAGAAACTTGGTTCTCAAGCCAAAATAGCCTGTTTAAAATAAGTAAATAGAAAGCTCAGATAAAAGCAATATTTAGCAGAAAGAAAATTAACAGGAGGCAAAAGTTGAATAAGCTGAAAACACTTCTCCCAGGAAAAGCGCTGACATCAACAATAGAATTACCACTGCACGGCTCTAAGACTAGAAACTGTTACAAAATAACAGATGACTGGCATCATTTTGAACAAAACTCCTGAAATACTTCTGCAGGTCGTCATCCCAAAGAACTCTGTACTATGTGTAGAGTATTCAGCTCCATGGTAGAATGCTTGACAACCGTCCACAGGTTCTGCATTCAAACTCCAGCACATATAGACAAGGAGCAGAGAGCTGAGCATTCACTTGATCCATATGTACAGAGGAAGGCATGCCGGCTCACTACAGCCCAAACATGTCCACTACCACCTCAGAATCCCACCATTGCTCCTGTGGGTCAATGTGGTTCCAAGGAAAAGGTACCTAAGCAAACGTGTGGAACTTCAGAGCCAGCACAAGCACTTAGCCAGATGTCCTTGCATAAGCACAAGTAAACTCCAGGTTGCTTACGGGTGAGAACTGGTTGCTGTTGATAAGCATTTTGAGCTTCGGGGAAATCTAAGATTTTCTTAGTCATTCTGAGTCCCAAAATAAGAAATGCCAAGTGACACATATTTGGATTCTGAAAAAAGAATTGCCTTTGCCTTTTGTTGGAGTCTTCGTGTTTTTTTTTTTTTTACAAAGACTATTTTTAATTAAATAATCTGTTCTAAAATTATTCCTAATGCTTCTCACTAATTTCAAAAGGACGTATTCTATGTGCCATTTTTTGAAAATGCAAAATACCCCATTTGAATAAATAAGTTCTTTGGGAAGGTGGGTGTTTATTGAAACTAGTTTCATCTGGTAGCACAGGCTGGCCTCCAACTTCTAAGCCTCCTGTTAACGGGCTCCCAGGAGTTGGGATTATAGACGTGTGTTGGTATGACACATTTTCAACAGCTGCTGCTCTAGGTCTCAGCACTTCACATTCACTAACATGAAACTGAATTATTTACAGGTGTTCTAACATACAACCAGGAACCATCCCATGAGCCTGGCTGCCAAGCAGAACCTTCCATCTATAATTTATATTTATGTTCTCTTTACAAACTTGCTTTCTCCTTTAAATAGTGTGGTTGAGCACCAAAGTCTTTCCAGATAGGTATCATGCTTATGTATGTCCAATCTAACATTTGACACAAAATTGGCCGCACAGGCTATCCATGGATACTTGAGTTACACATCTGTGGACCCACAGATAGACTCTCATTAGCCCTGAGAATCTAAGTCCAAGATGGGGCAGCCTCACTAGGGAGATGGGAAAAACAGTTTCCTTCCAGTCCATCTCTGCAGCTCTCTGGGTTCCACCTCTGACCACAGAAGCAGTTAGCCATTCCACTTTCCACTCACAGGAAAGCCTATCTATGTCAGGAAACTGCCATGCAGTGAAAAACAGAAGATGAGCAAGCTATTCTGGAAGAAAGGAATGGCTTGCTGACATTCTGACAAACAATAAGATGAAAACCTCAGTAGAAGAAACAAGACTAGTCAAGACACAAAGGTGAAAGGCAGAGACCCTATAGCCTTCAATATAATTTCAGATAAATCATCTCTTTGTCTAACTTTGGAAGATACCAAGATATCTCTGGTACATCTTAAGGACTTGACTGTAGATGATAGCAGTTTGGGTGGGCTTTATGAGAACATCACTGGGAGGGGGCGAGCCCTTTTAGAATGCTTCGGGTTAAGCTGTCTCCAGATCCGAGAGTGTTGTTGATTTGACGAGGAGATCTGTATAAGTTCCACCCATACATCCCTAACCTGAAAAACCCACATTCTTGATGGACATCAGAGTCTAAGGTTTGGGACTATTTCAGACAGCTCTCAATACAGGATGCTCAGCCTGTAAGATATTAATGGTGATCTGGATCATATCAGCTCACAACTGTGCAAACAAGCTGGCACACTGTTAAAGACTGCAGTGATAGAACAAACCAGCACCCAACATAGCAGCCACCACAAAAGCAAAGCAGACTTCTGCAGCCGGGGCCTGTGCTCTTGGAGGCTTCCAGGACAGCCAAAAGTGTAGTCTATGAGTTACATAACAAGGCATCATAATTTTAAGGTTAAGCTGACAGAAAGATACAGAATGTTATGACTTTAAGTTTTAAAAAACACATAAATGTTGGATAAGCTGGGAGGAAATAATTGAACCACGTGTTAATACTAACTGGAGGCTTACAAACTTTTTTCTTTCTCTTTTTCTCAAATAATCAAAACAGGACTCCTAGACAAAGAAATTGCATAATACAAGGTAATGGATTCTAGAATAAAGATATATTTCAACCAAATTATTCCTGAAACAATTGAATTCATGGTAAATCTATGGATCCATTTTTAAAAGGTTGTTCACATAATGTAATTATTGCTAACAATTTTCAAGAGTCAAGGATATTTCCCAACTATAACCTGTAGTCTAATATGTACACAGATCATTCAGTTCAGGTGGAATTCAATTAAACCCAAGATTTATATGGTGCAAAATATCTACTGGGGTGCTGTCATTGGGGTGGTCATGTGATCCTGGAGGAGTGGGAAGGGGCAGGCTCTCACTATGTAGTCCTGGTTGTCCTGAGACTCACAGTGTAGCCAAGGCTGGCCTCAAGCTCACAGCAACTCTCCTGCTTCAGCCCCTCACACGCTGGGACTATAGATATGCACCACCACACCTAGCATAACACACCTGATTGTGGAGGAGAAAGTAAAAAAAGGCACAATAATTAGTGTTTGACTGGAAAGAGAGACACTGTAGTTCATATTCTCAACAACTGCAAGGAAGATTTTTCACTGAGACATAGTAATTAGTACCTTTTGCTTGTCAGGTCAGTTGGTTTTAATAAGTTGGGTCGCCTCAGTGTGTCTACTTAAACTCATTGGGGAAATATTTATTTAGTGAAAAATGTCAACAATTAGAAGTACAGAAAGAGAATATGATAGCGTATAGGCAAATGTGACTCCGGTCATACTACATTACATTCCAGTAGGCTTGGTTCCCTCTCAAGGCACTGTTACAATTTCTTTAATATTTCAGAAGCTTAGCAGCTGCACCCGACATTTCAATGTGTGTATTCACTCTCCTAGTTTGCCCCAGACATGTAGGGGGAGCCTTTTCTGTGATATCTTCTTTGACACAATCTACCAGTTGTATGAAGCATGATGGGCTCAAAACTCATCTGTTAAGAGCTGGGGGCACAACTCAGTGGCAGGCTCTGAGTCCAGTTGCCAACACAAGGAGATAATAAATAAGAAGGCAAGATTAGATAGATAGACAGACATACAGACAGACAGACAGACATATAGATATTTGTTATTTATTTACCTAAGAGAAAAAAGAGGATGGGAGACTTCTTACAGGAAGTTCTCCCTGATGAGGTCCAAGCCATCATCCTTACTTTCTAGATACAATGTCACCCCTCAGCAATAGAGAGCAATCTCTGAAAACATAGGCTGGGTCTGTTTGGCTCACTTCTCCATCCCAATATCTACTAGAGAATTACCGTATATGGACTAAAACAATCAGTTAAGTAAAAGCTATAATGCGGCTATTACAAAGCCCAAATGCTGCTTATTAAAACCTCAGGCTAATTATATGACCATTTCTCTCAAGGATCGTTTAGAAACACGAAGTCCCATTGATGCAGTCCAGGGCACAAAGGCTTTCAGATGGGAGGTGCCTCAGTGCTGTAGAGAACACAGGTCAAGGGCCCCAAAGGCTGGCCAGTATTCACATGCAGGATTTGCAGTACCCCCCCCCCCCACACACACACACCCGTCCCATCTCTGTCTCTAAACTGTGGAAGCTATTATCAAGGTCGAAAAACTATTTGAGAACCCAGTAAGTTTTATACTCAGGACAAAAAAAAAAAAAAGGTGTGTGTGGGGGGGGTGCAAAAATGTTAATTTTTCTTATCATCTTGGTGAGAGAGGAATCAACAGTCTTTAGCACACAAAGTGTGTGCAAATTCAAATATTCAGTTAACAGGTAAAGCTTGGAAAGGGAGGCCGGATATTGATTATATGAACAGTCAGGAGATCATCAACCAATACCGTCAGTGAACTGATTAAGATGGGGCTATAGATTCATTACCAGTGAAGTCTGTAGGCCCCACTGTTTTTCTAATGCAGGCATCTGGAACTCCTCTGCAAGATGCATGGGACCTGCCAGTCATCTGCAGTCTGCGCCACCTAGGATGTCATTATCATAATACCCTGTTCATAATAGGTACCCTATCACTTTCTGCCTTACTCATTTCAGACGGGGTTTTCTCACAGAGCCTAGCTGGAGCTAGGCTAGTGGTCAGGAGGTCTGGTGGTCTTTGTCTAACGATCACCCCCCCCCTAAAATTAGTGGCTAAATATTGTACTATGAGAAGACAACTTCCTGAAGGGCATCGTGTAATACCTAATGTCAAAGACAGTTAAAAATTCATTTGTTCCCAGGGCCAACCAGTCCCATTGCCTAGAGGGCACTGAGGGGTCAGTTCCCGCACTGAAGCACATAGGGAAATTCTTTTCTGAGGTTTGACAGGTATAGTGACTCCCTGAACCATACCTTCTCCACACTGGGTAAAAATCACCCCAGTTATCATCTACAGAAGATGACTCTGGATCTATACCAGGCTCTGTCTGCACCCTTGGACAAAGGTCTGGTAGACATCAGTGAACGGGCCATGAGTGAATGAAGTCAATATCATGGCACTTACACATAGCCCATATTTACTAGTAACTCACCAACTGCAAGAGCTGCTGTGATCTATGAAGATCCAGGGTGGAGGAGTGGACTTAGGGGATGGCCACTGAAGAGAGGTTATGTTTCATTAATCTTGTTTTGTACACAGGTTCTGGTCCCTGAGTGAAAGCAAGCCATGAAACATCTCCAGCTCTGATAGAATTGCTTTCAATTCAATTTAGAAGAAATAAAAAGGCTGTCACGCTGCCACAGAAGCAAGAGCAAGAGAGCATTGTTTGCTGCCATACCTGTGTGGACTTATGAGTGATGAGAAGAATGTCTTCTCTCACACGACTTCCTGCGTCTCTAGATTAGAAGTCTGCAGAGAGGGCTGGGGGGGTGGAGCATGGGGAAGATGGTGCAGGGGGTGGGGGTGGCGGTACAAGTTCAGAAGCCAGAGAAGCACAGAATCTCATCAGGTACCCTATCACTTTCTGCTTTACTCATTTCAGACGGGGTTTTCTCACAGAGCCTAGCTGGAGCTAGGCTAGTGGTCAGGAGGTCTGGTGGTTACAGCACATGTGTACCACGCCCAGCTCTTTACATGGGATCTGAAGATCTGAACTCAGGTTCACACACAGCACACGCTCTTACCCACATGTCTGCAGCCCTGTAAACTGGCATCTACATGCGTGTGCTTTTTCTATTCCCTATCACTCCCCTGAGGCTAAGCAGAGCTGATATCAATATTCACTTTGTAAATTTAAGCATACACACACCCTGATCCTCCCAGCACAATAAAATTATCTACAATGGATGCCCCTAAAATTTCCAGATTTAGAACTGGAGTAGAGGCCAAGGCACTAGATACAAAGTGTCTTAATTCTATTTTCAAAGACTTCTCTTAAATCTAGAGGAAAAAAAATTGTTAAGAAGTTCTAGGTTCAAATCTCAACTCAATCACTTCCTTCCTAATAATCCTTCTTGGGGCTCCTTCGTTCTCTGCTTCTTACTGGACACACCGTTATTCACAAATGGTGACTAAATGGCTTTCCTCGGTAAGGCACTGAGATCCACAATAGGTAAGAGACAGGTAGGGAAAGACAAGTTGAAAATCTGCAAAGCGTTCTCTTTATGCCATTAATCCAGAGGTTCAAGGTTAAAGGCTTACAAAGTAAAATCCCTCCTGTGCTGTCTTCTCAAGCAGGGAAGCAGCGGGTGGAAAGTGGACATGTGTAATCACTCACACACTAATGACTGGCATGTGGCAGCCGCCACGAGACACACAGATGCAAAGCGACATTAATGGAGAGATTTGCCTGTGGCCATGTGCTCAGGGAGGGGGGCGGGCACCATACAGCCCCTTGCCTTGAGCTTGGGAATGAAATCAAACGTCAGCTAAGATTAATTAGAAGCCTGGAGTTTTGTTCTACACTGTTGATAGAAAAAAAGTGTATTTCCATAATGGGGTAGTGTGTATGTGGGGTGCAGATCTAGCCAGCACAGGAGGGGAGGGCCCCTGTATTATGAACACTGCCTGTGTGCCTTGTCAGGGCAATTACTTTCTGCTCAAGTGGCTTGCTTTTTAACATTTTATTATCTTAACAACAAAAAAATGCTGCAAGCAATAATTATTTATTATGCTAATTCTTTCGCTTTCTTCCTGAGATTCCTATAAGACCATTAAAAACTAGCCGTGCCCTTGAAACAAACCATGAGTTTATTAATACTCAACCAATTAAGGGGAGGGAGGAGAGAGGCAGAGGAAGAGAACACCCGCACTGGCAATTATTAACTAAACCATCCGTTTGCACACTTTCCTCGCCATACACTTTTACTCAGGGATGCATCCTATATATTTACCTGACTGGGAAGCCACTGGAAACATGTTTAAACAGTTACAAGGGTATAGGAAAGCTAAAGGAGACAAAAATCAAACTGCTCTGCAGACCTGGAAACATTTCAAACATTTATAGGGGGAATCATATGCCTTAGCTGCTCTCTCGGGCAGGGAGAGCATGCAGGAGCCCTCTTCAGCCCTCTGCAGGAGGTACTGGAAGACAGTGCAGCTGCTCTCCTGCTTTAGCTCCCACCCCCACCATTGTGGTTACTTTGGTTTTTGTTTGTTTCCTGATTTGGGATTTTGTTTGTTGTTTGTTTGTTTTTCTTTCTAAGAAAGTACCTCACTATGTAGTTCTGTCTGTCCTGAGACTTACTATGTAGACCAGGCTGGTCTTGAACTTAGAGAGATCTGCTTGCATTTGCCTCCCTGGTGCTGATGTTGGTATGTGCCAGCCTTATTTGGATAAGCGCTTACCAAAAGCCCTATTCTGTGGGTAGGATTATGCCTCCTTGGTTAAAGACTTGGTCCCAGCACGTAGCACTGATTGGAAGCAGTAGAACTCATTTGGGCCACGGCATGTAGGAGACACTACAGCACTGGTAACATGCCTTTAAAGTGGAATCTGGAATCTTTCTTTCTCCTCTAAGCTGTATCAAAGCCGTGTGACAAATAGTTTCTCCAGAATTTCTCTCATTATGATATGCTGCCCCATCACTGATGAAAACGGTCAAAGTCAGCCAGCCATGCAATGAAGCCTCTAAAACCATGGGTGGACACATGTAGCCCTGGTGCTTGCTTTTGTAGACCAGGCTAACCTCCAGCTCGGGGATCCCACAGCCTCTGCCTCCAGTTTTGGGATGAAAATCATGTGCCACAATGGATGTATCTGGAGGATATCATCCTGAGTGAGGTAACCCAATCACAAAAGAAGTCACTTGATATGCACTCACTGATAAATGGATATTAGCCCAGAAACTTAGAATAACCAAGATACAATTTGCAAAACACAAGAAAATCAAGAAGAAGGAAGATCAACTTGTGGATACTTCATTCCTCCTTAGAATAGGGAACAAAATACCCATGGATGGAGTTACAGAGACAAAGTTTGGAGCTAAGACGAAAGGATGGACCATCCAGAGACTACCCCACCTGGGGATCCATCCCATAATCAGCCACCAAACCCAGACATTATTGCATATGCCAGCAAGATTTTGTTGAAAGAACCCTAATGTAGCTGTCTCTTGTGAGGCTATGCCAGTGCCTGGCAAATACAGAAGTGGATGTTCACAGTCATCTATTGTATGAAACACAGAGCCCACAATGGAGGAGCTAGAGAAAATACCCAAGGAGCTGAAGAGGTCTACAACCCTATAGGTGGAACAACAATATGAACTAACCAGTACCCCCAGAGCGCGTGACTCTAGCTGCATATGTACCAGAAGATGGCCTAGTCAGCCATCACTGGGAAGAGAGGCCCCTTGGTATTGCAAACTTTATATGCCTCAGTACAGGGGAAAGCCAGGGCCAAGAAGTGGGAATGGGTGGGTAGGGGAGCAGGGTTGGGGAGGATATAGGGAACTTTTGGGATAGCATTTGAAGTGTAAATGAAGAAAATATCTAATAAAAAATTGAAATAAAAAAAAAAGCACGTGCCACTATATTCCAGGCCCTTTTCTATTTTGAAGTAGATCGTTTGGAGCCTGCTGTTATAGTAAGAGAAAACTGATATGAACACACTTCACCACCTCTGGCCCTACCAATTCAATCTTGCCCTTTACTGCACACCTCTCTCCATCAGTATCACTCTTATCACCAGTATCACCAGTATCCATATCAATAACACATCCCAATATTTTAATGCTCCAGTTTGTAGACCAGGCACCCCATAGTCACATCGCTGTGATAATGAATCCGCCACCTGGCTATTATAAGTTATCAGTGATCTAGGAGTTGCTTCTTTTGTTATGTAGGGACAGTAGCATGAACTCTGTATCACAAAACGGCAGGCTTAGCTCAGGAGCAGAGCAAGCTGCCTAGAGAAAGATGGACAGCAGAGGAATCAGGTCTTGTAAGACTGGGGGGGGGGGGGAAATAACACATTTAGGGTCTCCTTCAGAGTATCTCTAGCCATCCCCTGACCCTGTGGGTGAATTTGTGATGGGTTAGTGTTCCCAGAAAACAGAGAGGGCAATGTCTCCTCTGTCTCTTTCTGGTTTGGTTCTACTTACTCTGTAAGTATTAGTCAGTTTCCTGTTCCTATAACAAAATACCTGTAGTTGGATACTTTTAGAAGAATGGGGATTGTTTAGCTCACAGTTGTAGAAGCTGGGGGAAAAAAAAACACCCAGCATCCAGTGGGCTCATCTGGTCCACTCTCAGGAGGAAACCCTGACTGCCTCACAGTGTGACAGAGAGGCAAGAAGGAAAGGAAATGAGTCCAGTGGCCCCATGGTGAGAAAGAAGCCAAGGCAGGCTTGAGTCAACCCAGCTCTTTTTACAATCCACAATCACAGAGCATAACCAGCTCCCTTGAGACCTACATTAATGGCAACCAAAATAACATTGACAAAAAAACACTGTTGGTAACTAGAGTCCGTGGGACTTATCAAGACAGGAGAAAGCTAACAGCTCGCTATCAGGGCTTGGGCTGGTTTGCATTTTTAACAGTACTTGAGTTTTTCTCACTTTACGAATGCAATGAATAAATAGCTTTAAATCCAGCGGGTAGGTCGCCTAACATAGTACACAGAGTCCCATTACTGCCTCCATGATCTTGAATACTAAACTGGATGATTTGTGGGCTGAGGAACAGGCGCAGCAAAGACATGAGGACATGCAGACAAGCCCTGGGGACCCCAGAAGGGCATGCAGAGGTGGCCAGCAATGTCTCTCATCATCCCTTTCTCCTGCCCCACCTCAGCGCAAAGGCACAGTAAACAACATCCTCAGAGGCTGCGTTTATTCCTCTGGCTTGCAGAAGAAAGCAGCTGTCAAGCACGGTTTTGAAACATCAGTATATTCTAGGCTATTATCTTTAGTTTTCAAAATAGACATGGTCCAATTATGTTTTCTGCAATTGGTTCCTTCTCTGTCTCAGAGCACCGAATACCTCTAGCCTGGTGTTGAAAAATACAATCACAAGCAACCAGAAGAAAAAGACCTAGTGCTCTTGAGATGCTAATTTTTTGCTTATTTCTCTCCCCCCCCCCCCAACAAATAAAAGTAAACCCCAAACAGACCATAAAACATCAGGCTGGCTGGCATCTTCTTCCTCCTTAGCAGCATTTGGAGAGCAGCCTCCTGTGCTTCCAGATGCTCCTGAACCTTCAGCCATGAGGTTTTTCAACCCATGTTGTTTTATTGGGGAGGACCAGAGGGTCTTAATTAGTGCCCAGGTACTCGTTACCCTCAAGATCGCCCCCCCCCCCCCACTGCCTCCCTCTCCCCTTCCCTCCCCTCAAACCAGTGGCAACGCTGCTTTCTTTCCCCGGCACTCAGATCTAATTCGGCACAAATGCTTAATAAGGTTGTAGAGATTTAATACAATTAGGAGTGTTGTTCACAAATTAACCAATCCATTAATGCGCCTGGAAGGAAACAATTCCAGAGAAAACACGGGCCTTGTGAGGATGAGAAGAGAGCGCGGCTAAGGGTGAGATCTGCTCTCCATGTAACACACCGCCCCAACTTTCACGCCTACATCTCCATGTCTTGTGCTTTCCACATCTCAGGCACTAAGAAGAGATGGAGGTGAACGTCGGTAACAGGAAGTCTCTTCTGCCATTCAGCTGCGAAAACACAGGGGGAAGCAGTCTGCTCATAAGTACAGGATCATCAGAGAGTTCTGCCAAACGGTCACAGACCCAACCCTCCCTAGGAACCATTATGAATAACATCATTGTAAGATGGACAGACATATCAAAAGGATGCCTAGAAAACATGGCCCAAAGGACAGAAAAAGCAGCAAGGCCCCTGCGTGCACTATGCAAACAGCCACCATCTTACTTGGGTTTATGGGCTAGAGATGGCCGAGTGGGTAAAGAACACTTGCTACAGGAATGTGGAGACCCAAGTTCCAATCCCCAGCATCCGTGTAAGAGAGCAGGTGTGGCCACACACATCTAGAATCCCAACACTGTGGGTTGGGGGAGCTCAAGAGAATCCCTTGGGCTTGCTGCCTACCAGCCTAGCTCCCAAATGGAGAGCTCCAGCAAAAAGACCCGAGCCAAAGGCATCATGGGACAAATGACAGGGGGGGCGGGGGGAGGGATGACATCTTCCCTCTGGCCTTTGCACTCCCAAATGCACATGAACACACGTGCACATAGCATCACACACATAAAGCACAGACATTCTGGTGTGTAGTCTATGCATTTCCAGAGACCTGTCAATAATGTTTTAATCGATTATAGTGGGATGATTCAAAATACATGACTTTTGCCATTAGGGTCTGCCCCGGGTCATAGCTGTCACGGTCATTGACAGCTTTCCATTATCTTTGTCCTCAGCAGTGGTGACATGAAAGCCTGTCACATAACTATGCTGAGCTTCAGCTTCTTCTCCACCCTTGTACAGCCTTCTCCCTTCTTTAACTTCTAGAGATAATGCAGCAACGAAGACATCTCCGGGCATCACTGTGCATGCTCTGTCTTATTTCCATACAACAAACCTATCCTGCTTGCCTAAAGTCTTCCTAAGTCCCTCAAGTATCCCAGTGGATCACCACGGCACCTCCAGGGGTGCCATGATGAGGGACTCTGTTGTAGAACCCATCACCTTTTGGAAACAGCCACTGATCAACGGACTGACAACAGTGAGCCACCACCTTCATGTCCTTTTCAGGCCACTCCAAGTACATTAGAATATTCTTCTACCCAAATTCTACTAAAATACTGGCTAGAAGGAAGTACCCAGGTACTTCCTGAAAGACAAAGGAGAAAGGCAGCTTCATACACATTTAAAGAAACACCACCACCGTTTTTTCCCAGACAACCAAAGTCCCTCCACTCTGCAGCCCCCATTGGAAACCCCACAAGCCATGTGACTTCTGTTCCCAGATCCACAAGGTCAGTTACACACCAGAGAAACGGCAGGAAGACTAAATTCAATGAGGTAAAGCCCCAATCATTCATGGCGCAATGGCACAGTGTCTGTCCCACCAACCCAGTCCTTGTGTTTCCTCTCCGGGTTCTGTTTCCTGAAACAGAGTGAGGATTCAATTAGAAACTGTCAGCTGGCCAGAAGATGTAATTACATAATGGGAAGTAACTGTGGTACAAGAGTCTTTCCAGTCCAACCAGGACTTTATACCAGTGGTTTCCAGTCACCTAATTACAGCTGGCTCCCCACAGCCAGGGGTTCTGTGCCCGTGAACCTACCTCATCAGCCTCAGCTTGAAAACACTGAGGGGGAGAATAAAATCAGACAAGCCCACAGACATACTGGTCTCCACTCCCCAGACAATAAGCATGACAGCCATTTCTATTGTGTGTTTTAAGTTAGAGATTATAAATAATCTTGAGGTAGTTCAATGCATGCATGCAGGGGAAGATAATGTACAAACGATATGCCTTCTCATGACAGTTACTTGACCATTCACAGGCTGGCTGTCCACAGAGGACCTGCAGCCAAGCCCCCAACAGCGCTGCAAAACCACTGGATTAAAGAGTCACAGGCTCACCTCTGACATTAGCAAGTTTTTTTTTTTGTTTTTGTTTTTAACTTTGTCTGTTTTGATATCAGAAGGGGATGTTGAGGCAGAGTTGTTAAGGTCTCAGACTAAGAACTAAGTTACTCAAAACCAGAGTTCTCCTTGGCTCCTCCTACTTTAAAAACACTTAAGACCCCCTTGGGCAACAGTCAAAGCTACAGACTTTCCAGCTGCAGGGGTCTGCCCTGTCTCTTCCAGATTGAGTGTGAGAGTTCCACAGCGCCACCCTGCCCTAATGCAGGAACATCCACGGGATACAAAGGGCACCGACGCTTCTTCAGTCTTCCAAGTCTCCCGAAAGGAAGGTAAGCTCCCAGCGTAACACTCCCATGATTTCTGACCATGAAGCCCTGCGCCAAAGGAGCCTGTTAAGAATGAAGCCAATCTGTAAGCTTGCTAGGGGGGGAAGGATGGGGTCACCAAAAGTTAGCATGCTGTACTAGATATATTTTAGTGCCATTTGGATGCTACGCAATGGATATATAATGTAATAACCACATATCTTTGCCATGACTAAGGTCAAAGGGTACGTCTCACAGCAGAACTGTTAATGTTAAAGGGAAGGTGGTTAGTAAATAGTTAGTGAATGCAAGATATTTGTAATTGTATATAAATGCAGTGGCTCTTTTTGTGAGCATATATACCCATCCTCAAACATGCCATTAGCTAGAAAGAAAAGGTCTTTCTGACTTAAGAGAATGGAGATGCCTACCTCTGGCTCCAACTGGAATGCTTTTGAAAATCCTCAGAGTACCCAAGAAAGCACACTAAAAATGATGTAAATTTAGTCTGTCTCACCACCAAAGGTGGCTAGAATCTAGTTTTCAAATACTTCTGACAGAATTTTTCTGATGGGCAGTCTACCCTTGTAAAATGCTTAATAGGGTTTCTTTTTTTTAAGAAAACAAAAACAAAAAACAAAACAAACAAACAAAAAACCTGAATAAATAAAAAAGATTAACAAAAAGATTCCAGCTGTACTGGCAAGTGTGAGTGGCATATTCCTCTCTATGGAATATATGGGAATTGGAGGCTGAGGAGATGACTTATCCAGCAAAGCGTGCTTACCACACAAGCATAAGGGTCTGAGCTTGGATCCCTAGTGCCCAGATGTGATGCCAGATGTGACGGAAGCACGGGCATGGGACCCTGGTGCTAGAGAAGCAGTCAAGCGAGCACCTGGGCTCCTCCCTGGACAGCCAGACAGGCCAAGCATCCCTGAAAATGTCCTTCCCCACAAATAAAGTAGAAGGCAGGTCAGGTGTTAGAACCCAAGTCTTTAATTCTACACTGGGGATGCAGAGGCCGGGCTGGTCTCTGGGCTTCCAGGCCACCATGGCTACATACTGAGACCGTCTCCAAAAATAAATTACATAGTGGGAATGATTGCAGACACTGCCTGCCCTGTGTCAACCATTGGCCTGCATGTGCATGCCCATACATGTGGAGGCACACACACACTACACATTCATAGGAATTACACATATAACTGAATGCTTAGGTCTGTAAAAGCTAATTAGTTATTTCTGCAATTATTAACATGATTCATTTTTTTCATAAATCTTTAATATATTTATTTACTTGGAGGGTGCTTATGTGATATGGTACTTAGTAGAAGGCAGCAATGCCCGGAAGTTAGTTCTCTCCTTCCCTCATCGTCATGGAGGCTCCTGGGACAACCTCATGGCTCCTGAGACCAGAACACCATCCTTGGAAGCAAGCACCCTCACCTGCTGAGTTGTCTCTCTGGGCCATGAGCACGATAATTACCTAATTTCTCCTAGACACCAGAGCTCACAGACTCTCAGACATTCCACGAAAAGCATCGAGCTTCTCTCTCACATCTCAGCCATGCCAAGGTCCTCAGGACATTGTGTTCCCAAAAATGAATGAGAAACAGCAGTGAACTTATCATTTTTGTAAGTTGTTACAAAATATAATCCTGCAAAACCACACTACTTTAAAACCAACTCACCTGCTTTAAGTAATCTGTCAATTTTTTTTTTTAGCATTTAAAAATCACTCCCTCAAAAATGCAAACTGAAATTATTTGAAATTAAAAACTGAGCTGGGCCTTTTCCAATAACAGGAGGCCTTCTTTGATTGACAGCTTTGATGCAGACTGCTTTTCTCAGTCGGTCATGTGACAGACAGCTCTTAGTCACTGATTAGTCTAAATCTCCTCTCTACATATATAGTATAAATAGCACAGAATAATAAGTAGATATTTCATATGCATATCTAAAATACTTATTGATTGAGGAAATTAACAGTTTTTGTTTCCACAACCATTTCTAGATATGTGTTAAACAAGATGTGCTTAAGTTAAAACGTAGCAGGTGTAATTAACAGCCATTGATAGAGTTTGGCAAAGCTCCTGGTCTGGGCCACTGTAAATGATAAGAACATGCATGCTTAGACAGGCAATCCCTTAAGACATACATCTAGTTTCCAAGGAATCTTGGTTTAAGAATTTCGATAATGAACCCAATCAAAGGTCAGCATATAGGCCACTCTAAGTAATTCTTGTGAATGGGAAGATGGGTCAGTGGGTAAAGTGCTTGTTGTACAAGATGGAGAGCCTGGCTTTGATCTCCAGCATGCACACAAGAGCGGAATGCAGTCGCATGTATCTGTAACACAAGCATTGGGACCGTGGGGAGCTCAGGGTGGAGCCAGAATGGCTGAAATAGTGAGTTTGGGTTCAGTGAGACTCCAGGAAAACAAAACAAAACAAAACAAAACAGAATGAAGAACAGTGGAGGAAGATACCCAGAGTTTACTTACAGTTCTCATACACACACACACACAAAAACACACACATGCACACACACACACAAACACACACACATGCACACACACATATACACATACATGCACACATACACATGTGTATGAACAGGCACACACACAAACACACACACTACATACACACATGCAAGCACATGCACACACATAAACACATACACACACATACAGAAACACACATAAACACACATACAGACATATACATACACATGCAAGCATGTGCACATACACACATAAACATATACACATATACCATATATATATATATATATATATATATATATATACACACACATACAAATATACACACATGCATGAACAGACACACACATATACACAGGCAGACACCATACCACATACATACATGCAAGCACATATACACACATAAACACAGACAAACACATGTACAGACACACATATAAACACACACATACACATAAGCAAGTGCACATACACATATGTAAACACATGCACATATATTCATATGCATGCATAGGCACACACACAGGCAGACACACATACCACATATGTATACTCACACAGAGGGATATATACACATACATACATACATACAGGCACATGCACACACACATACACATGTACACAGACACATACACACATGCACAAACACATACACACAAACACAGGCAGACACAGCCAAACACTCACATGCACTTACACATGAATACACTGCATGTGCACACACATATGCACGAGAAAAGATAAAAACGTAATTATTGGTGCTCAATAAATATGTAAATGTTAGCGTACAACCTGAAAAGAATTAGAAAAAGAGGTGTCACTCTAAAAGGAGACCTCATCTCCCTGTCTGTGAATATTAGCAAAATTTCTCAGACGTGCTTATAAAACTAAAACTAGAAATAGAATCAGCGCTAAATCCAGTTTAACTCCAGCAATAAATAATACCATCCACAGAGAAGTGGGCTAATTCTTTGAAAGCTCAATTGATTTCCGAAATAGTTTCCTAATAAACTGAACAATAATTCAACTGTATACTAATAAATTTGGTGATGACTCAGTTGAATAAAATTTATCACTTAAAGTTTTATGCTTCCATAAAATTCGCGATGAAGCTAAAATTTCAAATATATGTACCTGCAGAGTAGTTTTTTTATAAGTAAGCAGAAAAATATATTCAAGTCTAAACATATTGTAATAGGATACAACTCTGTTGAGAAATGTACTGTAAAGCCAACTCAAGGAGAGAAATTAATGAGGTATATTTTATATCAGTTAAAGAAGAGCTTGCTCTGCTCATGTAGTTCAAATGGACAAGAGCATGCATCAGAGCCTTTGGTAACTGACATCTCTCTCTAGAGGATGTCTCTAAAAACTTTCCCAAAATCTTTTATGCCAATGTTTACAACACAGTCTAACTTGTCTCCTTCTGAGCTGGACAAACATGAGGACAGCTCTAGGTGTGGACTTACCAGCATGCAAGAGAGCATTTCAGTTTTAAAACGACACTGAACGAACAGGAGTAAACCCAGCAGACTAACCACAGTCATTGCAACACAGAACCCAGAATTCAACATGGGGTGCCCTGATTGTGGAAAACCACTTCACCAAAGCAAGATCCCTCCCGCAGTGTCTACTCTAGCTGGCTCCTGACTGAAGCAGGTTTGTTGACTATGTCATTCTGTGGCCTCCTGGATCAGCAAGCCTGTGGTAGATCCTGTGGGCCATCATGCACAGTGGAGAGACCCTTCTGAGTAAGAGGAGGGTGTCCCCTCAGGTCTTTATGCCTGCTACCCCGATGTCAGTACCCTCTGTGTCTAGGCACCCACACATCTTAGCAGGACCCTTGACTCATCAATGAACAGGGAATCATACAAAACAATCTAGGATCCTCCAAATGCAAATGTGCAGCCTGAAGCTAACTCTGGCTAATAAGCATACATACTGTATATGAGTCTCTGAGAATCCTTATTCAAAATCCCAAGACAGAAGTGCTTTAGATTTCAAATACTTTTAGATTTAGGGATATTTGTAGATGCATATAATGAGCTACCTTGGGGATGGGGCCTGAGTCCAAACACAAAATGTAGGCAACCTCACACAGTGCTGTTAGCATTGCAACACCTGCCTACCATGGGTATCAAATGTGAACCTGTCTGCTTGGCACCATGCTGATGCTGAAGGAAGCGCTTGGAGCATTTCAGGTTTGGCTTGTTTGGATCATGAACACTCAACACGTATTACAGTTTAGTGTCATCAGAGTTAGGCTGATCAGGTGTGAATATCAACTTTTGTCCCTTGCAACATGGCTGGTTCTGTTCAGTGGCATCTGAACTTATATCCAAGCTTCTGAAATGGTGTATGTGTGCATGTGTGCGTGCGTGTGTGTGCATGTGTGCATGTGTGCATGTGTGTATGTGTGCATGTGTGCATGTGCGCATGTGTGTATGTGTGTATGTGTGTATGTGTGCATGTGTGCGTGTGTGTGCATGTGTGCGTGTGTGCAAGTGTGCACGTGTGTGTGTGTGCATGTGTGCACGTGTGCACGTGTGTGTGTGTGTATTGTGTGGGGGGGGTCAGTATTTAATGAGTTAATACAAACCCACTTTAGACAATATGTGGTAAGCATCCAGTAAGCATGCATTAGTCCTGATGTACTACAATACTGCTCTGCAGAGTGGCCAGAGCAGCAGCCAGCCCCTGAGCAGACCAGGCACTGGGAGGTGTGCACTCAGTCTGTGAACTCACTAGCTCATTCCATTTGCATCAGTGCTCACTGCCCCAGTCACAAACTGCAGAAGGGAAAGGCAGGGCCCACTGATGCTCCCAAGAGAACTAGCAACAAAGACGGGGGTGGGGGGGTGGGGGTGACCCATACTGGGGTCCTCATCACTTTCTCTAAAATGCGTTACACAAACAAAAGACAGAGGAAGGAGACAAACATGATGACAAGAAATAGAAGAAAGAGACTGGGACCTGAGTCTCAGCTCTGAGAATAGGAGCAGACACAAACCCCACCACTCCCCAAACAGACACAAAACTGACCATCTCTCAGCTTCTAACCACACCCTGGTTCCTCCCAAAGCCATCTTGGAGCACAGCAGCAAACATGCCCATGTGGGGCCGGGAACTTGCTGGGCTCGAGGACGAAAGGGTACCTGAGCTGAAGGTATGTTCTTAAGAAGGAAACACAGGGGACGGGTGCCAGGCCGCCAACGTCGCCATGTTTTGATTTTTTTTAAATCTGAAAAATAATTATTCAAAACTTGCTTCTTCCTTCAGGGTTTTTTTTTTGTTTGTTTGTTTGTTTGTTTTTTTTTGTTTTTTTTTTTTTTGGAGGACTTCCCTTCTGACACGTACCTCTAAGCTGAAAGACACTTTCAAAGACTCCGTAGCAGAGGAAGCGTCTAATTTAAAAAATAATAATAAAAATAAAAGAATAAATAAGGAGTCTAGCTGAGGATTTATTCTGCCTCTTCTGTGGACAGTGTTGGCTATGCATGGAGGCTTTACTGGCCAACCTCTGAGCTACGACCACGGGGTGATCCCCAAACTTTGAGGGGTGCTCCTGCAAGCTTTCTGCTATACAATCAGCAGAGGAGTTAACTCTGCTCCCCTCCCTCTCCCTCCCCCTCCCCCTCCCCCTTCCCCTAAGTACCTCCCCCCTCCCCTTCTCCCTCTCCCCTTTCCCCCTCCCTCTTCCCTCCCCCTCCCCCTCCCCCCTCCCCCCTCCTCCTCTCATTTCTACACTATTAGAAGAAGCATGCGTCCTGCATGCCTCTCGAGTTTGACTCTTACCATAAACTCTCCAGGCAAACCCTCATCTAAGACACTGAGATCCTCAATCCTGAGGAAAGACAGAATCCACAAATGAGAGCACTCACAAGGGGTCCTGGCTACTGGACAGAAAGCCACAATCCCATGTCATTGCGCATTTAATTCTGGATAAGTACTGTTTGGGGAAGAGACCTTGCCTTGCGAAGAATTCTGGAATATTCTCAAATATTCTATCCCCCCGCACGCCTCAGGGTGATCAGTTCTTCCCACTGCGTTCAGTTGCAGGGTATTAAAGTGAGGAAGGGATCATGGGTTGGAGGGATTGCTCAGAAAGCAACACAACGAGCTTTCAAAATTTACCCCCAGGGAGAAAATAAGCCAAACAAAGAGCGATTTCTTGTTCATAAATAAATAGATAGCAGTGACTCTTGGCTTGCTGATTTGAAGTAAAAGCAGGCCTGGAAAGATGGTAGAAGACCCAGCTGTGGTTCAGACAGAGATGAAACCCCAAGGAACTAGGCATCCAAGAGACCTTGATGTTACTGTGGCCACACATGGCCAGCGCCCCATAGCTGAGAACTCAACCTTTCAGATTACCCTTCTCAACCTCATGTTTTCTGGTACTCGCAACACTGGAATATCTACTTTTCTTTGACTTTGTCTACTATCAGGAGATCTGAAACAAGTTATAAGCTCTCTGGCAACAGAAGCAAACAGGACTCTATATTCTCTGTATATTGTCAACGCCCTTGGCAGGAGGAAACCCCGTGCTTTGTCCCTGCTGGCTCAGGGTGAGCACTCATACGCATCTGCCATGGTTGACCATTGTTATGGCCAAGCCACTTTAGTAAAAGCCCAAGCATATTCTGTTAACTCCCTGTGGATCTGATCAATGCAAGGCCGATTTGAGTATGGAGCTAGCACACCAAACCCCATTGGACATGTTCAATTAGTACGGATTGGTAAAAATTTGTAAATTTATCCTAAACCGGTGAATACTTGCTTAATATTCACTTTTATTAGTGCAGCTTATTCTAATGTTGTTCTTTCAAAAGGTCTGTAAAAGACAGACTCAAAGAAACAAAGCATATGTTTTTAGATTCTTCTAGCGGATTTTTTCCCCAGAACCAGATCTCTCAAATACAGATATACACTCTACCAAAGGCTGTTAGAGGTGAAGTCTTCAGCCACTCCTAAGGCCTGCTCAGCCTGCGGCAAAGTTCTTAAAATACACTTAAATTATACCATGTGCTATCGTGTGTGTGTATGTATGTGTATGTATGTATCTATATGTATGTGTGTGTGCATTTTTGTGTAATATATTAATATGTATGTGCATGTGTGTATGTGCATATATGTGTTATGTATCTATATGTATGTGCTTGTGTGTGTGTTTATGTGCATGTATGTCTGTATGTATCGATATGTGCTTGTGTGTGTGTGTGTGTGTGTGTGTGTGTGTGCATTGCATGTATAGGTGAGACAACAACTTTAAGTGTTATTCCTTAGGTACCATCCATCTTGCTTTTTAAGGCAGGGTCTTTCACTAACCTTGAACTTTCCAAAAAGACCAGGCTGGCTCCTCAGAGAGTCCCGAGGGCCTGCCTTCTCTGCCTACCCACCTTTGAGACTAGAAGCATGGGCCATCACACTTGGAGTTTTTTCCGGTGAGTTTTTGATGCTCTAATTTGCATCCTCATTCTTGAACAGCAAGGGCTTTCCTGACTGGGCTGCCTCCTCATCTTCATAAGGCATTTTGCTCCCATAGTTTACCCTTGAGATAGCTTTAACATTTAACTAGATAGAATCTTGAATCTAGACAGAATCTGGAGAAGAACGTCTGGGCATGCCTGTGAGGAGAGGAGAAGAATCTTGAGTTCATTAAAGTGGGAAGGCCCGCCCACCATGGGCGGCACCATTCCTTGGCTAGGGTCCTGAAGCAAGCAAGTCCAGAACAGGAGCCGAGCATCAGACATTTTTCTCTCTCTCTGATCCTGATTGTAGATCCCCTGGGTTGCTTCAAGCTCTTTGGCCTTGTATACCCGAGATGACAGACTACACACTTGAACCATGAGCCAGAATAAACTCTTTTTCTCTTTAAGTTGAACTTGTCCTAGTAGTGTATCACAACAAAAGAATCAACAACAACAATAACAACAACAGAGGAACAAACCTTTTGCTTCACTCGGATTGTCAGATGAAAACATAGGCATTAGAAACCCACAGCTCTACTTAGAAGAGGACACCAGAAAACGACAGAGCAGATAGCATTGTGCCCTTTTTTTTGCTTGAGAAAAGATGAAGAAATCTCTAATTAATTTTATTCGATTTGCTTAGAGCTAAGCGTCTTTCTAATTTACTATTTCAAGGGGCTGTAAAATAGCAGTGAGTACGTTGCGGTATTGGCCTACAACAATTGTAGAATTATTTTTAACATCAACGTGAAGACTATACTAAACACAGCTTAAAAGTACGATGTACATAAGAGGAGACGAAAATAGGGGATTTGGACCCAAGAGGCCAGAAGAAAAGGATCCCAAATTAGCTGTTCCCTCTGTCGGTGTAGCATCCTGAAACACTCTGTGATATCAATGCCATCCATCCCATAAAAACAAGGGGATTAGAAAACAACCTTAGACAACAACCTAGGCATGGCACAGCTGCTGTACATGTGCATCCTTTACCATGCTCCTGAGAGGAGTCGGGAAAGATGGCGGTTAGTTTCTGAGTCAGAATTTCACACAGAAGACTCATGGGGGCTGGGAAAAGCCTTACCCTCTGGGATTTGCAGGTAACAGTGATGGTCCCGGGACTCCAGGGGCAGCAGCTATTCAGACAAGCACTGTGTTCTGCACGGGATCATCTCTCCCCTTACCACAGGGACAAAGCGTCCTAGAAGGACCACATGATTGGCCTCACAGGGCTTTAGTGGGGATTTCAACAGGCTATTTTACCTGCCTGATGCCCCCAGAGACAAGGATTGTGGATCCTGTCATTTGATATCTGAAGCCAATTCATGAACCACAAAGGCATGGAGTGACCCTATCCAGTTCCAACTGGATCCACTGAGGTTAGCAGCTTCCTCATTCAGAAGACAGAGAGCAGTGAGGTTAACCCTTCCTTTCCCAGTTGAAACCTCCTTCCTTTCTAAAACTTGAACACTGCCGGCTGGGAGATACCAGATTCGGTCAGTCAGATTCGAGAAGAGTTTGAGGCAGAACAGCTGAGCTAAAGCAGACAGCTAGAGATCAGAACCAGGAAGGACGAGCTTGCTCAGCAACAAGTCTTAGAGGGCCAAAACCTTCTAGGCCTATGTAAGGCTGTACACAGGCCAGAAACTCCCAGGACTAGGCCTAGGTTAGCAGACGGAGGCAGTAAGCCTCCAAGATGATGGTTACTTCGAGTGAATGAGTTACTGTCACTGACTGTTTGACCCAGCTACGTCTATAGATCATTTGTTGTTCGCTGATAACAAAGCAATGCACCATCTTTCCAATGTAGAGAGTCTTCCATCTCTTTACTGTGTCAGCATAAAATGTTTAATCAGATTATCCCTAAGCCTTTCCACCCTGCAAGTGTAACCAAAAGCTTTGATACCTTCCCTTTGGCGCTGAGAATGAAGGCCTTGGATATGATCATCAGGTTCCCTACCACTGAGCTAGACAGCCTAGCCTTAGACAGCAATCCATAATGGGATGAGTCTGAGAGCGACTGTGGCTGTCATAACTTCTGTTCCTGGGTTCCCCATCTATATAAATGTGCACCTAACAGGAAGAGACGGGAGAATGGCCCCAAGTTCAGAGCCACCCTGATCTACGCAGTAAATTCTAAGCTGGCTCGGGTTGCAGCATGAGACTCTTTAAAACAGCACAAAACAAGGAAATGAATGCCTGCCGAAAAGGGGGAGGGGGGAGAGAAGCCTGGGAGTTTAGTTACATTTAGAATAATGATTCAAATAAGTGACAAGGCTTGGACTCCTTTTCTGCCACCTCCGCCCAGTTCCCAAAAGATTTGCTGCATTTATAATGAGTATAATGAGATTAAAACAAGGAAAGCATATTAAAATAGGTTAAGAAAAACCAAGAGGAGACTAGGAATTGGGCCAAGGAAAGGATCCAGAAACCAGGATCAATAAAGGACAGATCGGGTGTTAGTCGCTTTGGCTCGGATGTCGTCTGCTGTCTTCCACTGGGAACAGCCTATTTCTCCTCCCAGCCCAATCTCGGGGCCCAACTGTGCCATCGGGGAGCAGAATCTATCTCTCTACTGGAGTCCAGGGAATGTTGCCTGTAACTCCTTAAAAACATCACAGAGAGAAAAGATCCTCTGAGAAGACTTAGACTCCGAGGGAGCCCTGCTCATGTGACCTTCTCTGTGAGAAGAGCCAACAAACCCCTTGATTTCTTACTGATGTGGGACAGCTTGGCTGGACCTTCTCAGTTTGAAAATGGCTCTCGCACAGTAGAATAGGTCTTTGAATGTGGTCTGACGTGCAACAGGAGGAAAGTGAGGGGTTATGTCAGGCAACGGCTTGCCGAGAAGAAACTAAGTGCTCAGAGGAATTGCCTCTTCTCTTAGAACTAAGGTGCAGAAGGAAATCTCCCCCAGCAGGTCATAGAAATTTACAATATAATGCGCCACAGTTCAATTCAACGCATCACCACACAGCTCTGTAATACACCTTCACACAGCTCTGCAATAAACCCCACACAGCTTTGTAATACACCCCCACACAGCTCTGTAACATACCTTTACACAGCTCTGTAACACACCCTTACACAGCTCTGTAATACACCCACACACAGATCTATAACATAGCCCCACTCAACGTTATTCTAGCCATACTGCAATTGCCACACGTTTTGTTACACTTCACATACTCAGGAAAAGGTCACTATTCTCATGGGGCTTGAGGCATGAGTCTCTCAGCTCAATGACCCGAGTTGATCATGGGTGGAAACCTTCTGACCTCTCAGGACCTCTGTGGGTTCTCTCAGCACAGCTTCCCCTAGCTTCAGAGCCCCCAATAAGTTTGAGAATCTCATATCCCCACAACATAGTGCCTAGCTGTTCTGCAACAGTTCCCTCCAGCGTCCCTTTTTTAGGATGCCATCATCAAAACAGTCCATTTTATAGGGGAGCTCTAAAGAAGGGGTGGCCAGCGAAATTGATCAGATTCACAAGGCCACTCCCTATCAGAGTAAACAATAAAAACAGAGACTCTTTCAGGAGGAAAAGTCTGAACTGCGCCAAAACAAAACAAAACAAAACAAAACAAAAACCCCAACAACAACAACAACAAAAAAAAAACAGAAGAAAAACTTCAATGAAGACTCTGGGACCAGCAGAGCTGCCCGAGGAGTTTTGGACCAGCTGAGGCACCAGAAAAGAACTCTCTCCTATGTGAGGTGCTCCCTGTAGGCTGTGCAGAGTGCTCCAGGCTCCCAGCTTTCCTGACCTGCCTCCCATGTTGGAGCCATCCTTGGTGATGTGGCTGTCTGTGAGTCATGTCTGCTCCTTTAAGTGACCCCTCACCCGTTTTCCTGAAAGTAAGTCATTGGTTTGCCAAATTGGACTGTACTCTGTTGTGGGCTCCCTATCTGGGGGGTGAGTAGACAAGGGTGTTTCACCACCCCAGGAAAAGTTTTGTCACACAACGCTTGCCCAGAATTAGGATTTGGTCTATGGTCATTGATCACCGTTGTCCATTCTAAGCCTTTGAACTAAGGCTGATCTGCATTGTCAAACTTTACATCAAAAGTCATAGCCCTAAATGGACCAGTTGCTGCAGAGCCCTTGGTGGCACCTGAGGCTGACACCTGTGCTGACTAGTGTAGAAAGAGATGGCAAAGCATCCTGGCTTAGGCAGCTCCAGCCTGTGGCAGACATGTCCTCCCACACCCCTCCACATGCCTGCAGTACCCCCTCTCTTCACCAGCTACCTCAGGGTCCATCACACAGTTCTCAGACGGGCCCCCACAGTCCTAACATTTGGAGCAACCTCGGTGATCAACTGGGACCCTCTGGCCCAGGTCCATTCTTGCATGCTATACTTCCAGACAAGCTAGTCCTCCCACTCTGTGAGTAACTGGAGAGACCTTATAGGTACTCGGATCACATACCTTCCTTTTACAAATGATATGTCTGAATGCAGAGACCAACTTATCAAGGTGACATCCTATTAGGCATGTCATATGAAAGATAGTTTAATGAGCCACCTCTGCTAGAGACAGGTTTTGACAAGAGCCTTTCTTCCTTGACCGAAATGACAAGGAAGTGAAATTTTCAAGTGTCTGAACCCAGCCAGGGAGGAACTGGAAATGTCAAGCCTCTGCCTTTGCTTAGGGGACCCCCTACAGCAAATTATTCCTTCGCTGCCCATATGTTTCAGTGAGCATGAGATGCAGAAGTGTGCGCAGGGAAGTAATCGTCCCAAAATACTTCACGGATTATCTAGTCTCCTGATTATCTCTGAATGAGTCATCTCCAAAGAGCTCAGATCTGGAAACAGAGAGAGCGGAAACCACAGGGCTTCTGAGCACCTCGGAACTGCCTTTTCTCTTCTGCCTATGTCCCTCATTCCAGAGTGATGCCACATTGATGACAGAGACATCAACCTGGAGGCCTGGCATGGAATATTGTGTCTATAAAACAACTTGTTTCTGAATTCATTTTTCTCCCTTGGCACAAGAAAGTGGTAGCTTCATTGTGCACAGGTGCCTATGCGCGCGCGCGCGCGCGCACGCGCGCGCACACACACACACACACAGGATATGAGTTTGGAATTTTCAATTCCTGCAGTCATCCTCAGATGCTTCCTAACACTGGTGAGAGGAACTGTGGGAAATTCTGTACACTGGCAATGGCTCTCCCGGGTGTGCCCCAGTAGTTCCTGGGGTGGTTGCCCTTCCTGTCTCTATGCTCCTGCTCTAGAGATCAATGAGTCTCTTTAGGCCAGGAGTCTGGATTCTTGTCACCCCAGGTGATTGCCTGGCACATGTCCACCATTGTCCTCTATTGCTATCTACCTCTGTCCTCTCTGTGTGGCCTTGGAAGAACTGACTTTCCACCGTGCCTGAGGTGATCTGAGGTGATCATTATGTTAATTTCAGGGGTTTAAGACATAAGTGACATGACAAAGTTGTATACAGTCACATATACACACTCACATATCAGATATCTCGCTGCCTGGAGCCATGGCCGCCAAAGCCTTAGAAAGAGTGGGGACTTTTTGCTTAAGCTCTACGAATGACAAGGAATATTCAGCTTTTTTTTTTTTGACCTATAGAAATAGGAAATTTGTTTGATACACCCATTAGACACATGGAAGATGGATAGTAAAGTCATTGCCCCTATCCCGACCATCACACACACCGCCACAGCCCTTCAGGGGATACATTAACATAGCTGCATATTTATAGTAATTACTATAGTAATTTATAGTAATAAACAAAGATTGTTTCAGAAAAGGAGACTGAAGTTCAGTAAAGCAAAACAATGGGGCCCAAGGCCCTTTGGCTGTCCAGAGATGGGAAGAGAATTCAAATCCAGGCTGATGAGATGGCTCAGTGAATAAGGGTGTCTATGGCCATTCTGACGGCCTCAGTTCAATACTCAGAATCCACAGGGTGGGAAGAGAGAATCAACTCCCAGAAATTCTCAGATCTCATCACACCTCCACACATGCACTATGTATGTGCACACACACACACACACATAATAAAAAGTAAATACATAAAGGTAAAGTATTGAGCAGGTAGCTTGAAAAAAGAATAATTCAACGTGAGGTAGAATCAAGCACTTCGGTCCTCACCTTAGCACCAAGGGGTATGCCATCCCCCTCACCAGTCCTGGGCAGCCATATTCCCTCTACTTTTCCCCCCAGAGGAACCCTGCCTCATACCTAGACCAAGAAAAATACAGACAGATGGACTTGGCTAGATGTCCCTTGATCATATTTTACTCTCTTTTTTTGCATAGCCGTTCATCTTCCCTGTACTTCAGATGGAAATGGGCAGGCCCCCTGGCATCTTAGATTTCAATGGCTGAATGTTCTTGTGTGGCCACAAACTTTAATTCAATAAATGCCCTATGTGCCCCTCTTGCTAACCTGCCTATAACCATCATGATGGGTATGAGGTGTTGCTCCTCTGTGCTTTACAGTAGACCCAGAACATAATGCCCATGGATGCCAGCATCCATGTGGAATTACACCCTACTCAGTGGGCACAGTTCCCAAGAAGCAGAAAATATGGCGCTGGGATTATTGTCAATGTGGCCCATTTATGAAGTTTTCTCACTTGAGAGGACAGGATACTGAAGGGAGAGGAATAGGGTATACCCGAGAAGACTAAAGAAGCCTGCTATTTCCATAATCCACTCAGAGCTCTGCAGGGGTAAAATTAGGCTCATCCTTGTGAGGGCTTCATCTGATTGCCAGGGGGCCTCAAGTCAAGAGGGTCCTATACATGATCTGGCCTGTATCTGTGTTTATGAGGTGTTTTCTGATTGCTCATGGATGCCGAGGGGCCCAGAACACTGTGTGTGAGTGATGCCATCCCCAGGGTGGTGGGAACTGGGCTGAAGAGAAACACTGACTTAGCCAACCAGTGAGCATTGTTCCTCCAGGCCTCTGATGCAGTTCCGATCTCGGGTTCCGGCCATGACTTCCCTAGATGATTGACTGTGACCTTAAGCCAAATGAATCTTTTCCTCTCCAAGCTGCTTTTGGAGATGTTGTTCACCACAGCAACGGAACTCGATCTAGGAAACTCCCACAACTGAGAGGAAAGACAAAAGGCGGTTTATATGTTGTCCCTACCGTGGCACCATGGCCAGGTGATGCCATGGCTCTTTTTGTTTACAAACAGGTGCATGTGTGCCTACAGGTGCAAGTGCACGGGCAAGTGTTACTCCTGTGTCTGTGTCTGTGTCTGTGTCTGTGTCTGTGTCTGTGTCTGTGTCTGTCTCTGTCTCTGTCTCTGTCTCTGTGTCTGTCTCTGTCTCTGTGTCTGTCTCTGTCTCTGTCTCTGCCCCCCCCCCCGTGTGTAGGTCCCCTCTCTGTGTGTGTGTGTGTGTGTGTGTGTGTGTGTGTGTATGTGTGTGTGTAGGTCAGAGGACAACCTTAGGTGTTCTTGTGTATGCCTCCTTTGAGACAGGATCTCTTGTGGGCCTGGAGATCACCTACTGGGCCAGAAGAGACAACCACTGAGCCTGGGATTCCTCTTGTTTCTGTCTCCCCAGTCCTGGGCATTGCTAAGCCTGGCCTTCCCTGTGGGTTCAGGAGATCAAATCTGGGTCCTTGTGTTTGCAAGGCAAGCACTTTTCTGACAGAATCACCCTGGCCAGTCCATTACTATGGCTCTTTTTTATAGACCACCATGTAAGTCATATCTGTCTGCAAAGAGTACCGTGATAAGCCTACTGCATGATAAAGTTCCTTTTTAAGTGATTGGTGTTACACCAAAATCCTACTTTAAAGCAACAACTGAGTCATAAATTCTTACCATACACAATAACATTGCAGGCTTATTTTTGTATATTTAATTTCCACAAAAAGGTGGCACTCTTTAGTTTTCATTTAGTGACCAGAATCTTTCTATACTCATCAACGGATAAGAGCACCAAACCCTAACCCACACCTGGTTCTTTTATTAAGGTTATATTCTAAAGGCTTAAAAACACCTAACTTGACAGGACCAGGAAAGATGGGGGTGGGCAGAACTGCAAGCGGAAGTGATTTAGCTTTCTCTTCTTAGGGAGACTACAACAGATATTTACTGAGCAACTACTCCGTGTTTAAAAGAGGTGAGTTAAAACTTAGCCTTTTGACTTGGCAGCGTTTCTTTTAAAGGATACTTTGAACCACTTTTGTAACTATGGATCTAGTGTGTAGCCGGGTACATCTCAGGAGTGTAATTATTACAAGAGAGATGAGGAGGGCTCCTCTGCACTGAGAGGGGTGCATTTCCTCCCAGTCCCCGTGAAAGCCCACCCATGATGCCCCTGAGATTCCACAGACAGAAGCCCAGAAGCGAATGAGGCCTCAGATGGCCACAGGAAGTCAGACTGCGACGCCTTTCTGATGGTTTGCAACAAGTTTGCCGTTTGCATATTGAACAAGTGATTAGAAATGTTCATCTATCAGAAAACAAGTAGATGCTCTATCAGCCTTTCCACCTTGCAGCTCAATAAGAGGTGAATATTTGGCTTTTATTTAGGCTCTGGCACACTGACATAATCATTGTGATGCAGCGGACTGTTCATCCAAGGAAAGTTCCAGAGCCTTCACCTCCAGCAGGTCTCCGGCTCCTCCACCCTCGTTCATTTGCTCCTGATGCCCTGAAGTCATCATTCACTCTGGCTTCGAGGCCGCGTCCCCTGCTCTGGTCCCCACGTCTACAGGAAGCTGCAGCAGCATCCTGTCCCTCCCCTTGCTTGTGCTTCCTGTAAAGAGTCAGAAATGACTCATGGGTAATTACCACTTGGAGTGGTAAGCAAGGCAATGGCTGGGTCAGATTGCCAAGCAAGTTTTAGTGACTTCTAGAGTTCCATACCTAAACCCACGATGCCATATGTAAGCTCCTGCCCGTGGGCTGTCCGGGTAACTGTATGCTACACACATACCCAGGGTGCACAGCACAGAATCTGCTGTGCTCCAAAGGGTTAGCAGGAACTTTGATTTGATTTGCAAATAACTACTGCTGCTCAATTTCCTCTCTCTACAGAGACTAAGTCAGCATATCACACGAGCACAGAGGCAAGGGGAAATTGAAACGATTGTCCCAGACCAGCCAAAAGTTGTCTATAGGTCACATGGAGTCACACAAAAGTACAGCGACACTGAAGAGTCAGCAGCTGACACAGAAGAGCTTAATTCTGTAATAAGGAGTTAGCTGATAACCTATGAAGCTGGTGGAGATCTGCTAACCATCGTCTCCTTCCATGGCTGTAAATTAGTGAACCCGGGATGCTTTCTGGCTCAGGCAGGTGGTTTGGGGACACAGCTAGAACTAGTGATTAGTGGTGGGGGAGGGCAAGAGAAGAGGCAATGGGAAACCGCCTGGATCCTGACAAGTCCTCTGTTTCTGAGAAAACACCCATTGAATGTGTTCAAGTCTATCTATGGTAGCTGCACAAATCCCTTTCCTTTACCTGGAGTCTTAAAAGCCAGAGATGCAGCGATCATCCAATCGGCCAATCAGAAAGCTAGGCTCTAATTTCAGATACACATGGTTACACTTCAAACAGAAGACAGAAACCTTTTACTTTCTATTTGGAAGATAGGTATATTTCCAAAAATCCAAGGTTCACGGTTCTGTCCCAAAGTTCTGACTGTCACACAATGGGTCACCCCAGAGAAGTCTCTGCCTCTTTAATTATTGGTGGATTTGAAAATCCTGACAACTACTCTTCTTTATTGAACCCTACCAAGGGGCTGTGGAAACATCAAGTGCACAATGAATACTCCAGTGTAAGGATCCCAGTGTAATAAGCACAAAGTGGTGGCTCCTTCTTAGAAGTGATAGTATCTTGTACACGCTTCCAACCTGGAGAGGTTTCTGATGGCTGGACACGACAGTTTAATTCAACGATTTAATTCAAACTTTACATTAAGTAAAAATGTAGCAATCATTTGAGCCATCTCTACAGCCCTTTCTTCTGTCTTTAAACCCTGCTGGCCAGGTCTAGTATCTTTCCCAAGTCAGGCCATGGTGGTCCCACACCTGTGGTCCCACTTAACAGTTACCATGGTTACTCCATATCTAGATGCTGATGAGGCAAACATGGCATCTAAGGAAGTCGTCAATGCTCTCTATCTTTCTACGCCAGTTCCCTCTCAGCTCCAGTGAGGGGAGTCTGATCATTTCAAGTCTTTTTCCATGCTGTTTCTTAGATCCTCAGGCCCATTAGAATTCCCTGGAGTATTTGTTCTAACAGAATGCTAGGCCCTGACCCCGGAGGTTCTGGCTGAAGAGATGAGAACCTGCAAATTTCCCATCCTCCTGTATACTGCTGCTTCTGCTGCTGACCCATGGACCACACTTTAGGGTGCCCTTTTCTGAAACAACGTGTCTCAAACTGTGGCCACAAGACTTTGCACCTAGATGCTCCAGGCCCCCGGCTCTATGCTGAAGGTGAAGGCCATCGGATCACCCACCAGGCTGGAAATGATGGGTTAAGGTGGTCCTTCCCAACTCAGAGCCAAGGAAATCCAGGAGGATACAGGGTTCCCCTTGCAGAAGTGATGTTTACCATTTGCATGAACACCATGCCGAGTCTCCACTGTTTCAGGAACCCACTTGTCTTCAATAACAGTAGCAGAGCTAAATGCTGTCCACAGGGCCCATCCATCTTAGTAAATATTTTTTGCTCCTCATGTTTTCTGCTTTTATTCATCTCTCTCTCTCTCTCTCTCTCTCTCTCTCTCTCTCCCTCCCTCCCTCCCTCCCTCCCTCCCTCCTTCCTTCCCTCCCTCCCTCCCTTCCCCCTTCTTTCTCCCCCCCCCCCAGTGCCTTGTGGAGCAGGAAGTTTCTTGGCTACACCCTTCCTTCTCCCCACCCAATGCCTACTTATTCCACCCTACCCCGCTCTGAGTTACAGGGTGAATTCTGGATTTCTGATGACTAAACCTAAAACCTCTACAGTATTTTAAAAACCAGAGAAGCCTTGTCTCCTTACAATAGCAGGCTTATAGCATTTTGTCTCTTTTAAAAATGTTTGATTAGTGAGTTGGAAAAACGGCCATAATTAAACCTTCTCTGGCTTATGAGATAAGCCCATTAGCAGGGCTGTGTTGTATTCATAGAGATAGGAAGACAGAAAGACATGAAAGGGAGAAAATTGGTGGAAGAGTGGGTTTTCAAAAAAAAAAATCTTAGAATGAAAGAAAAAGACATGGTAAATGTTACCTAAGAATATTTTACATTTAGAAAAAAAAAATGTTCTTAAAATGTATTTGACCCATGGGGCCAGAAAGATCGCTCAGAGGTTCTGAACACTTGCTGAACAGAGAGGAACTGAATTTGGTTCCCAGCACCTACACGGCTTGGTTTAGAACCCACTGTAACTTCCGCTCCCAGGACTTGTGGCGCCCTCTATTGGTCTCCTCGGGTATCAGCATATACACCGCTGACTTACCATTATCAAAACGCATTTAACTCACTTAAAATTCCTGCCCATCCTTCTGAAATGAAAAGTATAGTTCAAATATTTAAATAATATAGCATCTTAGGAAATGTCACGAAATTTAAAGTATAATCTCAAAGAAAGCAAATATTGATTTAAACCACAGCTGTTCCACTAGAATGGGTAGGGCACCTTAATAATTAAAAAAAAAAAAAAAAACCACGACGGTGTGTGGGAAAACTTAGATATATCCATAGATTCACGTAGACCAATGTCTCAGGGCTCACGTAATCTGAAGACATAATTAAAGACAGCGGTTCCTTAAGGAAAATCAGAAATATTCCAGTTATGTATCCAAGTATTCATATTTCACCGTATGTCAGGAGCTTCCTATCTGAAAACCCATAAAATAACCCCACACAACATAGACTAAAACCTGTAATTTTCTACATCAGAACAATTTATTATGCTCAAGCAGTTCTTCATAAGAACATAAACTCCAAGGATATATAACGCTATAGTAATTTCCTGCCACATTCCTTTCCAGCTCACCGATTGATACTTGAAGTGTCTCTTCCTATCAATTATCCAGTGATTGTAGCACAAAAATGTAAAAAAAGTCACGAGGGTAGTTATCCAAAACAGACAAAACATTGGCCCACTAAACAGACCCGCTGCCTCTCCTTAAACTCTGATGAAGTCATTTTATACTTATAGAGAACTGCAGGCGCTGCACAGAGAGCACGAGTGTCCCCCTCACTTCCCTCGTGGTTGTGCCTTACATAACAGGGAAAAATTACCCAGGTTAACAAATGAGCAGCTGGCAGCACAGGGCCCTCACGCTCAACACACACTTCAGCAGATTCCCACAGGTTCCCCCTAACATCCCTGAAAGATTAAAAACCGGTGGAGGGCCAGCCGGTTCACAAAGTTGGGCTGGTTTAGTGATATCCCCAATACTTGACTAGAAACAAAGAGCTAACTCTGTCCTGTGTCTGCGAGCCAGAGCTTTCCAAACTTCACACATCAGCCCATGTAGAGAACTAAGCAGTTCACTGCCCAACTTTACTACAAGTTGGCTTTTTTAAATGGGTCAAAGAGGAATGGCTGGCCAACTCCTTGGCTCCTCATCATGGAAAAGAGTTGCTTAAGCAGTGTTATTTGCCTGTCCTTTTGCCTTTATTATATGCCTTTTACAGAAGTTGTTTTTGTTCCTTTTTAATAACCTAAACCTAAAGACAGACAGTTAACTTTGCTATTTTGCCTAGCAATTTGATAGAGTAAAAAATGGAAAATATGTTTAAGTTAAACACTCATGGATTATAAAATCCATGTGGGTCCAAATCTTAATTCTTTTTCCTTATACTGAGTCCATTTTGAAAAATCTAGAGGGGGTGGCGGGGAAGAGCCTACCTCACTTCTATAAATGATTGGTAATGAGTCTCAACTCCACGCCCATTCTAAGAGGCAGGAAAGCCATGGAGGAGGACAGCAAAAATGAGTGCATAAACTCATGGTTTCATCCATGAGGTGGGCACCAAAAGGAAAATGTCAGCTCAAACTGTAGGAGGGAAGGGGGCTGGGTATGGAACCCTGCGCTTTGAGCACCCAAGTCAAGGCCTTTGCCACTGAGCTATAAGCAAAGACTGTCTGTCAGGGATTCCTCCTTCTTTCCCTCCCTCCCTCCTTCCCTCCCTCCCTGTCAGGCCAGTCAGTTACACAGTTTCAAAGCTTGCCAAAGGCAGTGAGTGACTCACGCTAGTAACTTATAAAATAAACAGTAAGTGCCGGGCGTTAGGTCCAAGATTCTAAATTAAGTGTTATATGGGAAGATGGGGCAGGGGAGGGCTCAGCCCTGGAAGGGCTTACAGTAGGATGTTTCACTGTATTCCTGAACCAGTGTACAACAGCCAGATACTGCAGAATTGTATGAAAGGGAGATGCTGGTGCCACAGCATCAGAATTAATCTTCTCAACGTGCACATAATGAACCGTACAACCCTCAACCTCCCAGAGCAGAAAGTGCCCAGCCTCTGTTTTCCAAAAGCCAGCCTGAGGGAGGGGGCCATGGGAGGTCCAGCAACAAGTCTGAGTTTTGCAAACAGGAACCTTGGCAACTTCAAAGTTTTACATTTTCAACATCTCCCAACAATCGTTTTTACACAGCCTTTCATTTCCCTTCTCCCCGCTAACATACAAGGATAATTCTAGATTTCCAAATAGAAAAGGAAAGGTGTTTCCATCCATACCAAAACACAAATAGAAATGACTTTCCCCCACCCCACCCCCCCACCCCCCGCAGCAAGAGGAAAATAAGGGTAAATGTTAGCTAAAGTTTGTTTTGCTAGTTAAAAGGATCCTTTAAGGATCTTTAAGAAGAATACCACTGAACCATACAAATACTTTTGCCCACCTCCTTAGACACGATTTAAGACTCTGCCACAATGACACTTGACACAGCTTAAATTTAAACAAACCCCATCTAAGAGACTTAGGCATGCTAACAGAGAGAAAACATCACCTAGGCCTTCAAACTTGGCTTTTAATACCGAGTTACGGGGCTTCCAAAGTGACACACGTTTACTTTATTATTTACTAATAAGAATACAGCCAAAATCTGTATCCACTTTTTATCAGACAGCTGTGAGTGCCTGCATCAACACCTCATCTGCAGTGAGATGGCCACACTGTTAGGGAGAAAGTAAGTAAGCTAGAGGAAGCGCGTTTCTCTACCGAAGTTGTCAGTTTGGGTTTCGTTCAACACATTGCACAGCTGAGTAGCAGCTCCTCTCCCTCTCTACCACCAACTATGCGCAAGGGTCTTGCTGCTCAGCACCAAGCCTGATGTAACCTATGTGCCTATTCCGTGCCTATGAATACAAAGGACTAGCATCCCAGGATGCCCAGAAAGGCAAACCTGATGCTTCCACTGGCCAGAGGTCTATGTGGCTTTAATGTCTGTAAATGGTACTCCTTACTTTCATGAAAGTTCCTTTCACCAATATTCTTTTTTAAAACAAATTTATTCAGCCTTCCCGAAAACACATAAAACCCCATTTTGCAATTCTTGTTCAAGGTTAAATGCGGCCCTTTTTATTAAAAGAGAAAGGTAACACTCCACTGCCACCATTGTGTGTGGACATTCGTGAAACTAATAAACACGAGGCAGTGTGCGCGTGTTGTCAGCGTTTGCCAAGCATCCACGTGCGTCCTCCTGGGACAGAAGATACCAGAAGCCCTGCTACTCTGTGCCACCCACCTTCGGTTTTGCTCCTGACCCCTGACTCTGGTCCAGATCCCTCTGTCTACACCAAGAGCTCCTCAAGGCTCGCGAAGCCTGGGTGAGCACAGCCTCCGGTTGGCTTGATGCACACAGCCAGTACGTGCCCCCTCCTTTCAGCTAGGACCCCCGCGCAGCTGAGCTGGGTTAGCAAGTTGTCCGGACCCGGGCTGCACACCTTTAGGGAGGCCGAGGATGGAATCTGGGCGCTCAGCCACAGTGGCGAGGGCTTGGGGAGCAGCAGATTCCTCTAGGATCTCAGAAACCTCCCGCGGTGCAGAAAGGGAACGCTGGCACAGCGAAGCCGCGCCACAGAGGGGACCCGCTGAGGTCGCCCACCGCGCCGGGCAGGGGGCGGCAGGGATGTCAAGTTTGGGGTGGTCGCCAGCTACACCTCTAGGTTTGACGCTCGCCGCAAGCTCAGCTGAGCACTGGCAGTCCACCGCGGCTGCCTCCAGGGTCGAGAGGCCCGCTCAGCGCCTACTCCCGGCGGCTACAGCTGGGAACTTTAGGCAAAGTTTTCTGCCCTTCCTGCCCAGGCCGCCCAAGAACACTGAGCCCCCATGCACAAGTCCAGGCCCTGAGGGTACAGGGGCCGAGATGGAGGTCCCTGTTTCTGCGCCCGTGCTTGTCCTGCGGGCTCCTGCGTGTACTGTACGGGCTCCGTGGCTCCACAGCTGTTTTCCTCCGGCCATCCGCCAGCCCGGCTCACCCGCTACGCGATGCCGGGTCTTCCCTGCCCCTGCCCGGCCCTGAAGCTCGCCTCGGACTTCTCCCACCCGGGTGTCGCCTACGTCCCAGGCGCCCCGGGAACGGTAGTGGTGTCTCGCTTACCTGAAAATGTTTCTCCGGCCGCAGTTAGCAAAAGTCCAGCTAAAGTCACCAGGCAAGTCCCAAGTGTCCTCATGGTGCTGAGTACGCGCCGGGCCGCCTCGGGGCGGCGGCGGCCGGTAGCCTCGGGAAGCCAAGGGAGACCCGAGCCTAAGCTGCAGGCTGCCAGGGTAGACGCGACAGCAGCGAAACACCAGACCCCAAAGTGACAACAGTTGCACAAGTCCGAAGTCCCGCGGCTCCCGGGCGTGGGGACGGCGTCCTGGATCCTCCTGCCCTCCCGCTGGCCCCCGCTTAGAGTCTGGCGCCACGGGGAGAGAGAGCGGAGGGCGCGCCCGCGGAGCCCAAATCCTCGCTGGGATCCGGTGATGAGCCCGCCTAAGCGCTACCCCTAATCGGGACCGAGCCGCCCGCGGCGCCGTGGCCGTGGCCGTGGCTGTGATCGCGCGCTTGTAGCCCGCCGCCTCTCCCACAGCCCCAGCCACCTCCGGCAGTGGCGCGCCGATGGCCGAGCCCGCGCAGGCTGCGCGCGGGGCTCCTGCTCCGCGACTGACTGGCGATGCCCCGCAGGCCGGCTGGAAGGAGCCCACGTCACGGCCGGGCCGGAGCCGCCGCGGCCCGCTAGAGGGCGCGAGCGCCCGTGTCCCCGGCCCCGGGCCAGCTCGGCCTGCGCGGCGCCTGCGGGCTCTGTGGGGCGGCCACCAGCAAGATGCGGGCGGGACCCGGCGGGCAGGAGCAACCTCCCGGGGCGCCACCCTCGACCCTAGCTCGCCTCCGCAGCGCCTCGGGTTTCCCACGCTGGCCTCGGGGACAGGGACCGCGCCCCAGCCAGAAGTTTGTCCCGGGTCACGGACGGCGAGTAGTTGGAGCGCGCCAGGCACGGGGCGGTAGTGTCCCGGGCGGTGGCGGTGGCGGCTGGCTTGCGAGCGCCGACCAGGAAGAAGCCAGAGCCGCCAGCGCCCAGGGCCGCTTGATCTGCTGCTTTCAAGGGACACACAAGCCTCTGTGCCCGAGCCCCGCGCCTGAGAAGCAGGATGCGCTTCTGCCGCTCCACTGCGTGGTGTCGCCGCCAGTGCGGCCCGGAGCTAGGAAGACAGCAGTTGCATGGAACCATGGATTGGGCAGAACCGAGGATTTCTGCAGCTGGTGCAAATGGAGAGTGTCTTGAAACATTTTAATTTGCCGTTTGGGGTCTGAGACGACTATTTTATTAAGTGAACACAAACGCTATTAATGATTAAATTAAAACTCAAATTCAAGATTTTATTTCATTTTATTTTATTTTATTTTATTTTATTTTATTTTTAAAAGCCGTTCTTCATCTTGCTCAGAGTACAGCCATTAGGGCACCTGTAGGTTATTTACCAAGCTAACTGCGGGCCATGCTGGTTAAACTAAGATCCCAATTTGTGTTGTGATACATGCAAGTAGGTTAGTGCTCAACAAGAGCTCTTACATTGCTTTCCCTGGGGGACCTTTACACTGTCTTTGGCTGCTTAGTGGTGCTTTAAAGACCAAAGAAATAAGTGACTCTCCCACTCCTCTGGTTTAAGGCTCTCTGGTGGCCCCAGAACCGGCCAAAGATGACGTTTGCGATCATCTCCCAGGACATATGTGACCCAGTACTTTTATGTCTTCCAGACCAAACACAAGACCAGCTTGTTTTCAGGCAGGAGTCCTCATGAGGCCTTCCATTCATAAATCTCAGTGTTAACCATTCACTTGCCACTATCCTATGCCGCCACTAGCCTTTATCTGAAAACGAGCCTGCTGGGCTTCTCCTGAACTTGGAAGGGAATTTTTGAAGTCTCATACTTAATTCAAAAGGATCAACAAGTGACAGAGGTTTAATCCGCCACTTGATTTTCTTGATGAAATTATACCTTATAAGATAATTGAGATTTGCTTTTTAAAAGCGAACGGTGACAGACACACCCCCCACCCCATTTTGATGCTTGTGGGTGCATCCGTAAAAAAGGTAAAAACCAACTGCGCTCTCATTGCTTTCCCGTAACATCTTTATGTTGGATGAAGAGATTGATATCATGTAAAACTCCATTCCTCACATGCGTCAATTCTTAATTATGTGTCAATTCTTTCTTTAATTAATAATTAATATTTTTTTTTACATTCCAATTGCTGCCCTCCCCCTCCCCAACAATACAATTACTGCAAACCACAGAGGAGGCATTGTGCTAACTGCTGAAGGCTGTTTTGGGCTGGTGGCTCCTTGAGAAACAGACCCTGGGCTAGGGTGACTTTGACTTGAGGTGATTCCCAAGAAGGAGAGAAAAGAGACTAGGGACAGAATGAGGACAGTGTCTGGTGTACTTGAGAACAGGATGTCAACTCAGCCCCCCTGGATTTAGGTATCTAACTGCTGTCACCACAGTCTACCCTAGTTCTCCACAGAAAGCATTTCTTCCCTCAGGACTTAAAACCTCCTGGGGGCTCTGTGAGTTTCAGCTGTCCCTCTGTTCTTACAGGTGACAGTTCTGAGCTAACTGCACTATTTCCAGTCCATGCTTTAAAGAATGACGGGGGTTTGGTTGTGGCACCCTCTGATTCCTGGGAGCCCTGTTTATTTACTGCCTCAAAGCCACCTTTGGTCTAAATAAAAAGAAAGCAGGGCCTTCCCATGGGGTTGTCCCTGCAGGAGCCTTCCCAGGGAACTTGTCTTTGACTTGTGTTTTCATCTGTAGAGAATTCTCTGTTCAGTCTAACCACTCTCCGGTCACTCCTGCCTCTCTGGGGACAAAGGTGACATTTGCAGAATGGTTGGCCAGAGTGAGGAGTGCTGTCAGGCCAGTTTCTAAGACGAGTGGGTTCTGGGAGAATAAAATCAAAAGCCCAGTCAGTGTCTGGGTTACCAGAGGTTGATCAGGCTGGCAAAGGTGTCTTCTTAATACAGCTTGAAAAAGAACCAACCAGCAATAGGAAGCTTCTTTTTCTTTTTCTTTTTCTTTTTCTTTTTCTTTTTCTTTTTCTTTTTCTTTTTCTTTTTCTTTTTCTTTTTCTTTTTCTTTTTCTTTTTCTTTTTCTTCTTCTTCTTCTTCTTCTTCTTCTTCTTCTTCTTCTTCTTCTTCTTCTTCTTCTTTTTCTTTCTTTTTCTTTCTTTTTCTTTTCCTTTTCTTTTCCTCCTCTTCCTCTTCCTCTCCCCCTCCTCTCTCTCTCTCTCTCTCTCTATCTATCTATCTATATATATATATATATATATACACACACACACACACACACACACACTCATGCACACATTAATAGGGCTTGAACTCAGGGCTTTGAGTATGCTCTGCACATGCATATATAGCATTGTGACACTCGGGCCCTCCAAGGCCCAGGCAGGAAAGGAGACCACTTCTCTTGGTAGATTAGTGGGTAGGGCCGCTGCTGAGATGTGCAGGGACACTACTGTGGACCACAATGATTCCGATGCTAATTTTGCTTCACATCTGTAAAAGTCAAAATGTCAATGGAAACTAATCTGACCATAGCCTGGGTATTCCCCCCCCCCCCCATACTCTGAGTGTTAGGTACACTGACTGGAGGTTAACCACAGGCAGACGGTTTCTAAGACATGCCAATTACCCCAGAGGGATGGCTCTGTTTTTCCAGTCACTTCCATGTGATCCAAAGGAAAATAAATTCCCATTGTTTTTATGGGTTTTTCTTTTCTTCGTTCAGCCTTCCTGAAATAGTAAGTTCCCATTTTTACACACTTGTTTGGATCCTGAAAATATAGATGGAGATTGAAAATGCATACTGTATAGGTTACATAACAATATGTTCCCTTGAACGAAGTATGTCAAGGAAGGTGGGAGGAGGTAGCTCTGAATTTGAAACTTGTACCTTGTCGTTTGGTCTACAGTACTTTGTGTTCTTGGCCGGTCCCATGTGCACACCCACCCAGAAGCTATCTCGCATCCTTGAATAGAAAACACACACACACACACACACACACACACACACACACACACACACACAAGTTATTTTTAAAATGCCTTGGCTGCCTCAATGACTGGGCGCTCCTAATACTTCCCCTGCTACCCCATGCCCAGTCAGGAGGCTATGTCCCCCAAAACTTCCATGGCTTGTTGGCTTTATCTCACCCACTACCGTGTCCCCTTCTCCTCTCCAAGTCCCCCATTCTCTCTCAACTACCTGCTCAACTCTTAATGTTCCACCCTGGTGCTCAGCCATTGGCCACTGGCATCTCTCTTGATAGACCAAACGCCAATTGCAGGTAAGGATCTTCACATAGACCCCCAATCACAGCATCAGAACCACCCTCTAAAGAAACTCACTGTATCAGGTTTAAACAACAACAACAACAGCAACATGCCTGGCTTGCACAGTGGCATTCTACCAGAAAACCTGGTGTGGACTCTGAGACAGTGAGCAAACATGGTTCATTATTATAATGGTCACGGGGCCGGGGGGGGGGGGGGAGCTTTAGGCAACAGTGTATCTTAAACCCTAGCTCCTAGATCCCATCTCTTCTTCGCCTCTGGGACTGTGTGAGCCCAGGAGTGGCAGAGAAGGGAATTGACCATGTGACATGCAAGCTCTTGGACTCATACACACTTAGCATATGCAACGTCTTCCACTTGACTCAGCTGTGGGCTGTTTGATTCTTAGATGCATTGCTGGGGATCAAAGACTCCCCTATGCTTGGCAGATGCTGTACCTCCAGGCTTTACTCCCAAGTTCTATCTTCAGGTGTGAGGAGAGCAAGCGGATTGCCTCACCCAATGTGTACCGCATTCCACAGCCACAGGCTCCTTAGGAATGCGGTCTTGCTCCATTTTCTGCAGCCACAACCCCCACAGATCAGGCGGTTGCAAAGCAAGTCCATAGCAGCTCTTGTTTCTGAGGAACAAGGTCACGGGTCGTACCTAGTGATGACCTGCTTGCTGGCAAGAGGCAGAGAAGGAGAGGTATGCAGATGTCTTCTCCCACCATTCCTTCCTATAAGGGATGTAGGTCTGTGGGCAACACCCTAGCAACACCCTGGGGTCATCTCCACCACTGAAAACCAGGTCAGCAGCATTCAACCACAGGGATGACCCTGTGGTCCGTCTCTTAACCTAGTTATGTGGCAACGTCCCCTTCTACAAACAGGACAGTACGTTTCTACCCTCTTTCACTCTCCTAATAGAGATTAAACTCTTCAAAGTGAGCAACCTCAGGCAGAGGTTACGAATATGAACAACCCATATTCAGCCCACCGTGAATGAGTCTGAGTGGAACCAAAGAGGACGAAATGGAGTAAGAAAGGTGTCGTTGGCTTTTCAGGGGGCAAGAGGAAACCAGCTCACCTCAGCATTCTCCATGGAAGGCCTGCTGGCACCTGAACATGAGGACCTCTTCTCCGTGGGTGGTCACATCCTGCCAAGGTCAGAGCCTGCCATTGACAAAAGACAAGGCCCATCCAGGTGGAGTCCCAAAGCCACCGTTTCCAAGTGTTCAAATACCCAGGTAGAATCACCAGCCACGCCAAGGGTTTTTATCTCTATGCTTTGCCCATAAGGTACCCTCAGAGTACAAATAAACATCCCACCATGCTTGCCTGGCATGGGGGTGGTGGATTACAGACTCTTTGTTGACCTCCACATCATTAGACTTTGATAGTGCTGGGTAAGGCATTCTCTGTTTAAGCACAACTTTCTGGAAAATGAATACAAAAGTACTGATTTCAGAGCTGATAATTAAGTGAGATACAAAGAGCCTAGGCTAATTCCAGGTACTTTGCCTCTAGTGATCTGTATGGAGCTTAACATGCAGGCATTAAACCAAGATCCTCCCTGGTTTCACTTCCCCTCTTAAGGTATGGCTGCTCTTTTGCTCAATCCTCGCCAACGATGGGGTCAGACATGAGGCAGAGCCAGGGGAAGTATCATACCCGGAGGCCTCCAGAACTGTGAGATCAATAACCTCTTTTCATGATAAAGTATCCCATCACAGGTACGTTGTTATAGCAATACAAAATAACCTACGATAGGATCTTCTGTTTAATTTTGTTTTTTTTTCCAGATGGGACTGGAGGCTGCCATTTGCAAAGAGGAAAAAAAAATTTTTTTAATCTAACATATATGTTATTTTTTTTTCTGGTGTCAACTTTCATCTTCTTACAGTTTTAGGTAAAATGGTTGAGTACATTGATAGGTTCTAAGAATGCCCTGCATAATCATAAACATCTATAACAAGTGGACTCTAGAAAGTAATCTCCATATTTTAGAAAATGTGATTTTTTTTTTTTACATCTATGTTTGAACCTGTGTTCCTGGGGATGATAGTGACCATCTAGATAGTCACCAGCCCCATCTGGTATCCCATTTCCTTCCATGAATATCTGTATAGAAGGTGCTCAAAGGTTCCTGGTGACCCTGTTTAAGTGCAGACAGGACACCACACTGAAGAGTCCCCTGTGGAGCCAGGCCTTCTGCTGCTACATCCTGAACTACAGGAAACAACCACCCATGCCCTCCTGTGCCTTTGGTGCAGGTAGGACAAGAATCAAGGCTTCACTGTCATGACTGAACAGTAGCGGCGGCCACACAACACAGAAGCGGCGACCACCTGCCCACATTCAGCCAGCTGTGGGTTTCAAGAATTGCTCATCATGTCTGGGAAGAGTAGAAAGGATGCTGTGTGGAGACTTGATCTCCATCCCCAGATCTCACTTCCTTTGTTCCTGGCCCCAGAAGTCCCAGAAGAGAATGCTTTCTGCAAACTTTTCGGGGAGCTGGGAAGTTTTTGAGAGATCTGCTGTCTCTGCTCAGCTCCTGAAGTGTGAAATGACATTTCACTGTTTGAATCCCAGTCAGTTCAAAGGCTTATGCAGCAGCTCACCCAGGGGCAGCCACTCTCCACGTGGGGGTTCATTAAAGGAGAGAGTATCTGCCTTTGTGTTCCTCTCTTTGCCTGGAGGCTTTGAACCAGCTTGTTTTAGATTAGCGCCTGTGCCTTTGCATGACACAATTGTTTTTTTCTCAGAACACAGTTTGGAGGTTAGTCAGATTATCCAGGACTCAGGGCTGGAAACTGTGGTCCTCTACCGAGTTCCCCTGGAATCTTATTTCCTTTTTGTTTCACTTTCTTTAAAAAAAAAAAAACCTTTGAAGTCGATAGGTATGTTCCTTAGAGCTCAGCTTGACTAATACTATTAAGGAACGCCATGCTAACAATGTCATTCCTACTTCAGATTAAATTATCTCAATAATGTGTCCTGGGTCCTGTGATCTGTAATAAGGCTGGCTTTTTCGGGAGATGGGAAAAGTAGTTCAGGGGGAAACATCAAAGGAAAGATCATCTGTACTTTCTCTTCATCTTGGATGTTTTTAAGTGTCCCAATGTTGCAGTCTAACGACAGACAGTTCCATTAAGAGGAGACACCCAAGCCTATCCCTGTATAGATTTGTTCCTATGCATATGCATGTGTTCTGGTTTGTTGGGAGGGGGCACCTGTGACAGGTGTGCATGGAAGCTGGATGACAGCCTCTGGTTTCCTCCCACCTCTTCTGTGTCGGGCTCTCTCATTGGCCGGGAGCTCATATATTAGGCTATTCTGGATAGCTATTGATCCCCGAGATCCTCCTCCTGTTCTGCCTCCCCAGTTTGGGGATGACATGCCCATGACATCACGCCTGCCCTTCTAGGTGAGTGCTGGGGTCAGACTCAGGTCCCCATATCTGCAAGGCAAAAGCTTTATCCACTGATCCATCTCCCCAGCCCCATATATTTTTAAGATACTGTTCACTAAATTTTTCCTATGGGCACAGCGCTATGCTACAGCATTAAAACCGAAGGTTATGGTACCCTTTTAAAGATGAGGTAGCTGGGGCTTTAAAAGCTAAAAGAGTGATGTCATCAAGATAAGTTGATGCAATGAGGTCTCAGGTGTCTCTCACCCAGCAGTATTTGGCAGAGTGAGAGGGCTTAAGGGTCGATACTCTTAGTCCTAGGGTCCTTTGCTTAACCACATGGCCTCTTTTCATATTGTAAATTCTTCACCAAGTTCTCCAAGTTGCCACTCTCTGGCCCCCACCCCCATGTGCCAACCTTGTTTTTTACAATGATCTCAATGCTTACACCTGTAAAGGTGATCATTTGCTCAATACAGTACCGATCCAACACGGGCTGGCCACGGTAATCAGGCAGGTATCTGGAGAACATAGACAGCTAATTTTGTTGAAAGAATGAAGTGGTGATTTTAGAAGATACAGTGGCGTAGGTGTGGGTGCTCCCATCCTGATGGGCTGGGGGAGGTGGGCCTTATTCCAACATGTCCACGTGACATTAATTCCTTTCAAAGATAATGACTTAATTCCAGAGTGGTGGCACGTGGCACAATTCCTGGCACTTGGGAGGCCAAGGCAGGTGGATCTGGAGTTCAAGGTCATCCTAGGACACAGAGTGTCTCAAAAACATAATAAGTAGTGGAGACGTCTTCAAGGCAAAAGGCTACCCCTTCTCTGTGTCCCCTTCCAGAACGCTTCATGGTACTCGCTAATTGATAAAATGAAGGGGCAAAGATAAAAATAAGAGAATCAGAGAAAAAAACTCCCAGTCCCAAGACTACCCATATTTTTCAGAGTGAGCCTCTTAGCTCAGGCGGATGGGAAGCTCTAACAGCTTCTGCCCTGTCTGTGTTGCTGTGGAGGTTCCTTGGGCGAAAGCAGAGCCACCCAAGACCCCAGAGGACAGCCAAGACAAATTCAGAATTTAACTTTAAGAAAGAATGATTTGCGCTTCCATCATGACCTGTAATCGGCCACATCCTCACAGCCAATCTAATCTGATGGCTTGAAATCTTGAGTCAATTTACAGGATTCGGTTTCTCTCCTTACTTGTAAGTGGGCACTGATTTTTTTTTTTCCTTCAGTTTCTTTTTGAGACAATCCCTTGTGTAAATCCGACTAGTTTGAAATTCATTTTTTAATATTTATTTATTTATAGCCCAGGATGACTTTGAATTCAAAATTCTCCTGCCTCAGCCTTCCGAGTGCTAGGGTATGTACCACCATGTTCCTCAGCTCTTTACCTGGGCTAAAAAAATACAAACTGACCGAGTCCTGAAAACCAGGTTCTTATATCTGCCAGTATTAATTACTTCTCTGTTGGTGTGATAGAACACCATGACCAGAAACAATTAGGGGAGAAACGAGAATTTTGGGGTTTACGGTTCCTTAGGGAGAGCCCATCCTGCTACAGAAGGCGCCGTAACAGGCGGAGAATGCACAGCGGCAGACATAGGTGGGATGGCTGTTAGCATACAGCAAATGGAAAGTGAACAGGAAGTGGTTGGCAAAGCTATCAAACTGCAAAGCCGACCCACAGTGACGTACTTCCTCCAGCAAGGCTCCACCTCCTTTTTTTTCTTTTCCATTTTTTATTAGGTATTTAGCTCATTTACATTTCCAATGCTATACCAAAAGTCCCCCATAGCCACCCACCCCCACTCCCCTACCCACCCACTCCCCCTTTTTGGCCCTGGCGAAGGCTCCACTTCCTAAAGATTGTATAACATCCTCAAATCGCCCCAACAACTAGGGACCGAGATTCCAAACACGTACGCTTGGCTTGTGGAGGACATTTCTCATTCAAACCACCGCACACTCTAACCTGGCCATTTTTTTTTTTTTTTTTTTTTTTTTTTTTTTTTTTTTTTTTTTTTTGGCCAAGTGACCCAAACATCTAATCAGCAGCCGGAACTGAGTCTAGCGCTGGTAGTCTACCTGGTCTCTGGGTGTCCCAAGGGCTCTAGGTGGCCTCCTGACCTCGGGATAAAGGAGCTCTGTATTAGTTACTTCTCTTATTTCTGTGGCCAACCACCTGGTAAGTAGAGACCTCAGGAAGAAACTGTTTATCTGGGGTCAGATTTCTGGTTGCTCAGCCCATGGTGGCAGGGAAGCTATTTGACCTCTTCTTAGCTAGATGGGGAGCAGAGATCGTGGAAATGCCAGTGTTCTAGGGGATTTCTCCTTTTCCCTTTTAATTCGATGCCAGACCCCAGCCCATGGGATGTTGTTGCCCACATGCAGGGTGGGTGGCTTCTCCCATCTCCCACCTCTGCTACTCAGTTAATCATCTCTGGAAACACCCACACAGACTCAGTCAAGCTGTGTTTCTGCTAATCCCTTAACCAGCTATCAGTCAAACTGCTTGATCATCAAAATTACCAGCCACAAAGCTCCCGGAACCACTTAGGTTAAATGGTTTATCAATATTACAGTGTGGCTGAACGACGACTTGAGAATCAAAGGCATTCCAAGTCAAAGGGTAGATCCTATAAACTCAGCTACCTAAAAGACTCTGGTATGAAGTTGAACTACACAAGTTCAAACTAAAAGTCTGCTTGGGCAATGGAGTGTGTTCAAGGCAAGCATGGTTAACTTAATATGAACATCTCAAAATTTTTAAGATTTAAAAAGAAAAGTAAAAAGTGGGTAGGCTTGGTGGTCCCTTATCTGGCATATGCAAGTCCCCAGGTTCAGTCCTTTGAAAAGAAATAGTATAGATAAACATGATATACATCAAACACTTTCCATGTAGGTTAAGTACCCTTTATCTAAAGTGCTTGGAACCAAAAATATTTAGATTTCTGTTTTTTTTCCAATTTGGGAATGTTTGCATATACTTTAGCAGCTGAGTATAGCTGTTCTGAAAACCAAGCCAGTGTTTCTAAGCCAACATGCCAGCACACAGGAAATCTCACATTTTGGAGCATTTCTGACTTAAGGATTTTGGATGAGGGATATACCACTCAGACTGTGAAATTCCAGACAGGCAAGTTTGAGTCTTCTAAGTAGTACTGTACTCACCCTGGCAGGAGGAGAGGTATTGTGAAGACAGACTTGCATTTCTCCATTGATCAGCAGACTTAAGGGATGGGAACTTGCCTAGAAATCTCACGCTGAGGGTTGGGAAAGGTTTAAACTCTGCTTGACAGCTCAGAGGAAACTGCCACTTACCAAACCATCTTGCAGGAGAGACTAGAGCCAAGACAATGATCAGGGATGCTTAGCTAACAATGACAGGTAAGTGAGGACATGGCCTCACACCTTGATCAGGGATGCTTAGCTATGCATACTTCTTGTCCTCTACTCAAACATCAGCATCAGGTCAGTATCTCAAAGATGGCCTGGGGACCTCTTTTTTTAGTGCCTCTTTCTATTGCCATCACAGTGCAAAGGTTTTCTGCTAGTATTCACTAACACTTTCCTTTTTAATTGGCATATAGAGGATTAGTAGCTGAGCTTAGCTTGTTAGCTTATCTTTCAGCATCCAGCCTTTGACCCTACAATCTCTAGGAACGAACTGGAAATCCATCCAGGAGGCTCCATTTTATCCCCCTTTTATTGGAAAACATGCAGAGAACAGAAAAAGACAAATAACTTATCAAGTTTCAGATTAGAGACACAGACCCAACCTACATGTTTATCCCCGCTGCCTTATCCTCAGAGTTCCAAATAATCATGGTAGATGTAAAGTAGAAAAGCTACATCATCCACAAAGACCAGCCGAGAGGGCGATAGTGTAAAAGAGGGAACACGGGGGCAGAGCAGAATGGGAAGGAACTGAGCAAAACCTAGGGTAATGAGGCCTTGACTAGAGTGTATCAGACCCAGGAAGTATCTGGAACTATGCCTCGGAAGTCGCTGGAACCCAGGAAGAGGAGGCCCAGATAAGCTTTGGGTAACAGGGTTGGTGAAGAATGTTTACAATGAAGCAAATGGTCTACTCCCAAAGTCATCCTCTCCCACATCACCGAGGTGAACCAGAACCTCACCTGCACCGTGGCTGGAGGCTCAGTGCCTGGAGAATGTACGAAAGGTGCTGTGAGGGAACAAGGCACAGCTGTGCTCACTGTCTCAAGACTGAACTGAGCAGGCTGGACGGACAGTTGGATGCTGAGGCACTCGACCCCCCTCCCTATTCAGATCCCACACCAGACTTCTACCCTCTGGATAAGTGCGGATTCCCCTCGATTGATCCAAGGAGCCCTGGAGCCAAAATATTGACTCTCATACTGGGGTGTACTTCATACCGACACCCCCAGCAGCTACTGCAAGTGACCAACCAGCCTTGCTCACACACAGACTATCCCCATCCCATAATGCCCCATACTTCCTCCCTTTCATCTGCTTAACACCATACTGAGGTATAACTATTAAGGATTAAATAGTTCTCACTTTAATATTTGTGGGGAAATCAGTGTCCTTTAGAATTTGAGTAAAATGATTGAGGACAAAAGCCATAAACCCTGCCATGAGCAACTGTACAGAAACTTGAGAAGTTAAAAAGTAGTTATATTTCAAGAGTAGTGTGGTAGAGTGTCTTTAAAATACAAACAGGAAGCCACCAAAAAAGGATATTCAGAGACAAATTCATTCTTAAAAATTAAAATTTACAATAGCAAAAAAAAAAAAAAATCACTTCAGTTGAAAGGGTAAAAAGTGAAATTGATAAATTCTATTTGACCCAGGAGGAAAACAAGGACAGAAGCAAGAGGTGAGAAATAGGATGGAAAGGTGAGAAAATTATAATATTACAACTCTGAGGAGGAAAGAAAGGAGAAAATAATAAAGAAGTAATTAAGGAAATGAACCAATTAAAAACAAAAACAAAAAACACAGACCAAAGACCCACCCGAGCCTCCAGATCTAAATGGCTCCACAAATGGTCACACGGTATATGAGAATATCCGCCAGATCCTAGCACGCCCTTGTGACATTTCAGAAGTACAGAATCCCAGCGAGAAAAATGAACCACAGTCCCATAAAATCGATTGTGAGACAAAATGACTTCACACTTCTCTCTACCATGAGGAGACTGGAAAACAGTGGGACACAGCCTTCAAAATCCTGAAAGAAAATGCTGTCCTCTAGGGAACTGTGTTCTTAGCCTTAGTGCAAATGTGACAGTAAGATAAAGCCACATTCAAATATGCCAAGTTTCAGAAAAAATTAACTCCATCCAAGGAAAACACTGTAGATATTCTGCACCCTGATAAAGGAACAAACAAAGAATCAAGAAAGCAGAATTTGGCATATAAGGGATTCAATATAAATAAAGACAGAATTAACAAGATCACAGTAGAGGAGAATCCCAGGGTAACAGCTGGACAGAAGCCTGGGACTTTGATGAGGGAAATCGATTACAATGAGACTTCAGGGACACGACCCGCTTAAAAACACTGAGAAGAGTTAAATATTTGCCGATTTAGTTTGAAACAGACTGATGATAAAGTTAAAGGAACAGAAATCTAAAGCCACAAAAAGACAATCCTACCAGTCACTCGAAACCCCGTCAAAAGAGGCAAGGTGATCACAGGGTGCAGGTGTCCATTTGAGTGTCACAATTATATCGACAGTCATGTCTGCCTGCTCAAAGGGTAACAGGACTAAATTGAGAGAACAGGAGGACAGTTATAGGTTGTCTCTGTCATGTGGTGTGTTTGGGGATGTGGTGTGTTTGGGCAGGAAGAGTACCACTGAGTGGGAGCCTAATGCTAGAAGGGATGACTCGTGAGGTGCAAGGAACCACCTCTGGGCATTGGAAGTGTGTGTGCATGCTTGCGTTGCATGTGGTGCGTGCATTGTAAGAGTCCCCGTGCCTCCTCAGTACAATTACATTACTCTGTAATTATATTTATTGTATTCCCTATAGTAAGTATAGGGGATTTACTCATTCCCTATAACTGCCTATAACTATTTTTGCCAAGCTGTATTTTTGGTCCCATGGGACAAATGATAATTTCTCACTTCTGATTTTTGTTCCTGTTCATTAGACAGTGCAGCTTGCCTCTTTTCTGGCATTGCAAATACTAAGTATACAAGTGGACCTGGCTCAGAATACTCGCCAAAATAGAACTCAGATCCACAACTCCAGCCCAAGAACTCAAGGCTCCTTGCAGATTAATCTGTCGATGACGCCGGCCTGGAGTGAGTCAGGTTTGAAAGAAAATCTGACTATTCTCCCCTATCCAGGAAGTCCCACAAAAATCCTAATTATCTGTCCCTCAAGGCCCAGAACCTGATTCATAAATAGCAGCTTCCTCTCTCACTTAGGACCAATCAGAGAAAAACCAAATGTAATTCTTTAGCCAATCACAAAGAATGTCCCGCCTACCTATGCCAACAGCCACCAATCGGAAGAAAACCTGCAGGACCTAGGCCACAGCCAAGATTTTCTGCTCCTCTCCAGGCTGAAACTCCTTTACTCTGATTGGTCTCGTAGTTCCACAAAAGACCCAGTTTTCAGCAGCAACACATGCTAACCCAAGAATCCAAGTTTAAGAACCGCTGAATGGTTTCTTGAGGGTTGGAAAGGCAGAGTGGCTGGGTGGTCGTCTAGCATGCCGAGATCTTTGATGGCCAACAGCTGCACAAAGAACCACTCCTTATATTTATCCATTCACACTGTTGGTCCTCTATTTCCATGTGCCAAGTACCATAACTGCTTATTACAGAGGACACAAAAATAAATGAGATAATTTGAGTCTTCAGCTTAACTGAATTTAATAATCTTAGTCTCTTAAAACTCAGATAATCAAAATTAGCAAAGTTTATATAACCCAATTAAAGGCACATTCATACTTTTCAGAAAATGAACATAATTTTGAAAAGCAAGTCTTTACAAAGTAAGAGTAAGTTACCCTTTTGTGCAATTTTATTTTGCATTGTCTCTCAAATTGCCCATTTTAAATTTTCTTAACTATCTTGGTATATGTCTGAAATATGCTTCCTCCCCTTCAAATCTGCTCTGGCATTTCCGACCACACATGTAAATGTTAAAAGGATTCCATTCACACACATTTTCCTCTTGGTGTTTTAGAACTGGATTGCAGATGTCCTCCGAAGGGGTGCAAATGTGATTATGGAAATCATTCTATTGACAATAAAACTAGTTTTTATAATGTGGATCTGAGAAAGCCCGAGAAATTGTGGTTGGGAAAACAGATGTATTCAATAAAAACCCACTCATGCACGTGGTGGGCTAGTTGTAAGTGAGATTCACATAATGCAATCAGTAGAAATTTGACTGGTCTGTAGAGTTGTCAAAGGCGTGTGGGATGTCTGAATAATAGCTGGAAATTTGTTGTGGACATGAGGCTATTAAGCCTGTCTCCTGCTACATTCAGCATTGCCCTAAAAACTATTATTAAATAACTGATTTTATAGCAACTGTTAAAATTATTTGGCCAGAGTATAAATTAAAGTTTATGATGGGTACAAATGCATGCCTTAAAATGTATAATACTAATTTACATTCTTTCCCTGTGTTTAAAATACCCACTCAGACAAAAGAATAGCGATTACCAAAATAAAGGTCGATTAATAAGGGTGCCGAGATGCCTTCTCAAAAGGAGGAAGCATTCAGTGTGACAGACTCAGTGAACACAGAATACCACGGCTCTCAGAGAATGGAGCTGGGATGTGTGAAGTTGATGGACTTCCCAATGGGTGCAAAGGATGACAGAACTGGGCCTCCAGAGGCTCCCCAGTCCCATGCATGCTCCTAACACCCTCCACACCTGGAGAGGGAAAATGGTAACGGAGTAACTCCGAAGCTTGGCTCAGCTTGCCCGTTCCTGTGTCTACCTGAGCTGTTCTCCCCACAGCCCCGAAGCTTGGCTCAGCTTGCCCGTTCCTATGTCTACCTGAGCTGTTCTCCCCACAGCCCCGAAACTGAGCTGGTTGTGGCTCAGGATTAGGGGAGGCACAAGCTTTCCTGGGGTCAGAATGAAGAATGCTCACATCTTAGCTCCCTAAAATGTCACCTGTATTAGAGCAGTTGTTAAACTCTGACATATCTTATCCTGGAAATTTGACTCTACATATAGGGATAGGTCAATTTTAAGAGAGAGAGAAAAAGGTATTCTTAAATTTACTCCATGAGAAGACAGAATCTGAAGTTGTAAATGTGTTATTAGGCAACTTTGATTGTGAAGATACTGGGGTGCACTTAAAAGCATGGCTATGATGTCCAGGGTTAATATGATCCTATGGGACTGTTAAAGGAAACATGCACACACACATGCACACATATACATACACACACATGCACACATACATACACATGAGTGTGCGGATGCACACATACCTACACATGCACCCACACATGCACATACACATGAATGCATGAGAGGAGACAGGCACACATGCATGGAAGCACACAAACACACATTTGGAAAGTGAAAGTGAATACTCTTTGGAGCATAAGATGATTTGGAAGCTGACTGTCTTAGTTACGGTTTTACTGCAGTGAACAGACACCGTGACCAAGGCAACTCTTATAAGGACACCATTTAATTGGGCCTGGCTTACAGATTCAGAGGTTCAGTCCCTTATCATCAAGGTAGGAACATAGAAGCATACAAGCAGGCATGGGGCATGAGGAGCTGAGAGTTCTACATCTTCATCTGAAGGTCACTAGCAGAAAACTGGCTTCCAGGCATCTAGGATGAAAGTCTTACAGCTAATATCCACAGTGACACACGTACTTCAACAGGGCCACACCTTCTAATAGTGCCACTCCCTGGGCCAAGCAAATACAAACCATCAAACTGATCCAGTGTAGAAGTCATTGAGTTCTAAGCTTTGAAAGCTCAGCTGCTGGATTTCCTGTGACTTCTTCTCCTACCACAGATGATGCTAGATTTCTGAGATAGAGCCTGGGACTCTTCCTAGTTTAAAAAAATGTTCAAAGAGGCCCTCTGTCTTACGTGGAAAATTTCATCTCTCATTCCAACTAGACTTGCTCCTGCAGGTTTTTTGGATGCTACTTCCTGTCATTTACCAGCTGGGTGTTGTCCTGTTTGCCTGCCTGACACTGAAGCTCAGAGGTTAGTTACAGAGCTGAGAGCCATTGCTTCCCTCAAGTTCTAGACTCTTTGGATGACAATAAAACCAGATAATAGTTTGAGAAACTTCTCCATACTTTATTGTTGTGCCAGGAAGCATTCGTGAACCCCAAAAGACGACCAAAGAGCAGACTCCAACATAATTGTATAAGGATCTCTTTATTATAAGCTCGAGCTTGGGCTCTCTGCCAACGTTGACACAGCAGGACTGGAAGGTAGCAGCCCTGAGACCCCATCAGGATAAGATTTTCTAGGGAATGGCAAGTAAGCAAGGGGGGTTAAGCTAACAGGTTGAGTGCTTTGAAGCAAAACCATGAACAGTCACAAAGAGTCTGAAAGTACATCTGAAATAATCAGACTAATCTTTGATTGACTATTGCTAGGAAGTATCTAGGGAGTAACTCTGGGGTATGGGTCAAGGATAAACCATGAGGTCTTTCCTGGGACTTGGGAGTAGCTTGGGTTCAGTTGCAGGTCAAATTCTCAGGCTCTTTTTCTTTTAAGATGGAGGCTGGTCCTAAGATAGAGATAGTGGAGGTTTGGCCTTCTGTTATCTATTATTGACCAAATGTTAAGGCTCATCTTGAAGGTACTAATAGGACATAATCCCTCAGTCTTGTTTTATGAAGTTGGATGTATGTTAGCTCCTCAAGGTAGACATTTGAGGCTGATCTTGTTAGACTCAGTTCAGGATCCAACTTGCTGGGGGCATTTGTGGTCCTACCAAAGACACACCTGCTCCCTAATAAACAGGAAATTCGGTAGCTGAGGATACCCTCTGCATGTACCCTCTCAAGTCTAGAATCACACATCTGCCCTTTGTCTGACTGCTCAGCCTGGGTATCTCCACCTTGCTAATGAAAGGCCAATAAGGAAAAAAGGCAGTCAGGGCTGCCTTCTTGAAGTGAAACCTCAGATCTACTTTGGTTCACGTGACCTCAAATCCATATATCTGTGGCACATACTTTACTTTAGAATATTTTATGTCCAAAAAAATCTAGTTCTAAAAGGTATGCTTCCCCGGGTACCTTTCCTTATTTGATGTTTTAGATACAACTCACTACTGTGCCACTCCTTATGGTTCCTCTCCATTCGCTTCAAAAGAGCATCTACCGACAAACACTGTCTCCTTTCAGAACAAGACTCTGGCTGAACGGAAGGCCACCGCGTCTGGCAGCAATTCTCTCAAGTACCACATTTCAATTGCTTTGCCACATTTCAATTAGGAGACCTTTGAGGTGAGAAAGGAAAAAGAAATAGAGCAGGAGCCAGGTGATGCTGAAAGCAAAACAGAGCAAAGCCACATTCGGAGGCATCTCAGGGCTGGAAAAAAAGAAGACGAAGGAAAGAACTCATCTATGTCGCAACTCAACATAGACTGCCGGCCGTAGCATGTATTCCTGTATACTAAGTTTAAGTGGAGAATGTCCAACTCACTAAGAGGATGGAGTGGGCCTCCTTCACTGTGATACACCTTTCTAGAAGCTGCATGCTACCCATGGGTAGTCATTTCTATTGGTCTGTCTGTTGGAAAAAAGAAAAGGATGTATGTGATGTAAGCAGAAAGGAAAGTTGTTGGCTAAAATATTTTATAACCTAGAGGGTGCTCAACATTGGGGCTGTCTGCATCTTACAATGATGCTCTCAGTGCTGTGCATCATTCCGTTCTGGTCTACTCTCTCTTGTGTGTCCCACTCACAGGGTAGAGATTCCACTCTGCAGGGCAAGATGACAACAGATTCACACTCTAGAACATAGGCAGTGAGTAAGAGAGATAGACTGTGGTTTGGATGGATATTGTTCACTCACAGACTTATGTATTTGGACACTTGGTCCCCAGGTGGTGGGGTTATTTGGTGAGGCCGTGGAACCCGTAGGAGGTGGGGCCTTACTGGAGGAAGTCTGTCATTGGGGATGGGGTGGGGAGGTTATAGCCTCTTCCCACTTTCAGTTTGTACTCTCAGGACCCTTTAATCTTCTGCTGCAGCCACCTGCTCCCACCTGCTCCCATACCTCCCATGGCCATTATGGTCTCTCCCTCTGGAACCGCAGGTGAAAATAAATCCTTCCTTCTACAAAAAAAAAACAAAAAACAAAAAACACTTTTGGTGATGTTGTAAACACATAGGCTCTGCTCATCATGCTGCCCAAGTGGGATAAACGGAGAGGTATCCCTTAAAGATGGTGGACTCTAGTTCCCGAAGCCAGCAAATGGTGCCTTTTTAAGGAAAGGGCATCTTTGCAGACACTGATTACATTATGAAATTTAACATGAGAGACTGCTCTGGATTATACCAGAGAGCCCAAAGGCAGCCACACCAGTGTCCTCATAAGAGGGGTAAATTAGAGGCCAAGCCTAAATGAGAGGTGGTCATTTAGCCACTGAAGCAGAGATAAGTGGCTACGGGCTGTGCAAAATGCCTCCTAAGTCTCCAGGATGAACACGGCCCAATGATATCATGACTTGGGCTGAGTCAGTAAGATGATTACAGACTTCTATTCTCCAGAAAATGAATTTCAGTTGTTTTCAGCTGTTGCAGTTGGGTATGTGTTCAGCAGCCACAAGAAACCAATACAGGATAATATTGATTATTCTGATTTGCCAAAACCTGAATCATATGCCGAAGTCTGAAGCAATCACTGCCTGTTGACAAGGCCAGCAGGGGTTACAGCCAGAGGATAGTCCTCTCAGAGGAAACAGCTAGGATAAAAGAAAAAAACCCACAAGACCCTTCTTGCTTGTGCAAATGGATAAGGCAAAGACTGAAGGCATAGCCCAGTGATGAAGTCCTTACTGTGCACTTGTGAAGCTCCGAGTTCTATTGGTTCAGTTACCAATCCCATAAATAAGGCTATATAATAGTCAAGAAATAAGCAATTCATAGTTTTTAAAGCCCGTGTGCTTCTGAAGTGTGGTAAAATCGTAGGTATCTCATGTATATCATCATAAATGTAAACGTGCTGTACTTAATTAGGAAGGATAACATCTGGCAGTTATTTCTCAATATTTCTTTCCTAAATGTCTAAAAGTATGACCTCAGCACTTTCTCCCCAGTAACAACTGGACCAGAGCACGCTGAGCAAAACCCACTGCACTGTCTCCACAATTTTGGTGGAGATGGAGTTCAAGGATGGCTCGGCATCTTCTGAGAGCTTTGTACATTTTTTTCCAGATACCCGTGTCTTCATGTGCCATAATAGGAAGGATGATTTTGCTGCCTCTCTTTTGAGGACTATCAATAAATGCATGCGAAAACAGCAACAGGAATGTCAGGAAGACACTGTCACTGTTGTAACACCGATCCGTGGTCCAATGGGTACAGTTTCCCCGTGATTTCTTCTTTCCAGCTTGTACAATGATGCAGCTGGAGCTCCAGAGGTTCACTTGTGGCTTCCATTCAGTTCCCCATGTGGACTTCCAGAGAAGCCAGATGTCAAGGGTATTAATGTGTTCTCTCCCTTGTAGGAAGCATTGTGAAGTTTTATTATGCAGGTATGTCCTTCAGGGATATACCCACTTATTTAGTTTCAAACTGGACCACCTCACAAAGCCCGTTTCCCCAACCCAAGATGCCTCTTCTGTTTGCATTTGTTGTGAAACTGTCGGGTTGTTTGTTTGTTTGTTTGTTTGTTTGAAGGTTGACATAATTGGAGCCCTCAGATTCCCTTCATTCTATTCAGTATTTGTTCTCAAAAACTCTAGTTGATGAGTCAGGCATAATTTCTGTTTAGGGCCTTTTACTAAGAGTCAATGGAAACTGGCATTTGTTTTCTCAAAAGGGAAGTATGGTCCCCGTTAAAAGCACATTAGCTTGGAATTCCACAAGCCAGCATTTTGTTCCCATCATGGAGATGCCTCTGGACCACTCAGTCACACCACAGCAGCTTCAGGACCCTCGGGTGTTTGTGACATCCATGGCTGGGTAGGACAGGATTTGGGGTTTGCACATATGCATCCCTGCCAGGAACTGTTAGAACTCCGATTCAGGAACCTCATAGGATTTGATTACCACTCTTTGGTATTTAATGAGTATCTGCTTCTATTCTGAGTATTTGTTATTGCAAACAATATGCCCACATCTAAAATACCTTTTAACTAGACTTGAGGGACTCAGGGAGACACAGTGATAAAATACAGAGAGATGAATTTCACAGTCATGATTTAAATATCTGCTAAAATTGAAACAAAAGAATCTTATTATTTAATGAGAAATTTCACCCACTTTGTATCTATAATTTATACCTTATTGACTGTTGTGAGACCATCACCTCAGTGCCCTGCATTCTAGAACTAGATCTTTCAGAACTCTAAATCACCACCGAGATGGGATTAGGAATGGCTTTTGTTTGTTTGTAGAGTAAATTTCTTTAAAATGTTATACTTAGGAAATTTCACATTCATGATAGAAACATTTAGATTAGCATTTTTTTTAAAGGAAAAGTTTTCACAAGCAGCAACTGTGACCATACAGTCTAGCATTGTAATTTAGTAGATTAAACCTGGATGACTCTCCCTGCAGAAAGCCATTTAATTCAACGTTCACGTATTTACACAAAAAAAATGCAGGTGCCTTTACTTGGTGAAAGAGGCACCTGAAACTTTTTACTAATTATTTATGTATTTTTCATTAATCGTGCAATAAGCCATCATTTTACTCAGTTTCACCCCAAAATTAACATAATGAAAACCAATAATGGTGTTGGTTAAAGAGCATGTACTTATATTTTCTCTCAGCTTTTCTGAAGGTCTGACGTTCCCACTAATAACCAAGTTCAGACTTGGGAGAAAGTCTTTCAAATGCTGTGGATTATATCGTGGAGGGGGGACCATTCTAATCACAAGTGTTTAGAACTCACAGATGATTGTGCAGAGGAGAGGGTGGAATTTTCAGTTATTTTGTTTCTAGAAGTGGTGCAAAATATACCTCAATAATATACTGGGAAGCCTAAGTTCCTTTGGGATTAAGAGAGGAAGTAATGCAGGAAGCGCAGTACAGTTGGGTGCTGTAGGAGCCAGCACTGCTAAGTCTGTTTCTCATGAATGAATGATGCATCAGAGGCTTCCAACTAGGTGAAGGGTCTTCTTAACCTGCTGTCTTCCTAACTGGATAGGGCCATGCTGGTGCCTCAAGAAGGCATGTGTGCTAGGAGTCTGGGTCCATGAAGAAAGGGGCAGGGTCAGCTTGCTGCAAGGCACAGATGAGGATGGACCTCTGCTAACTGAAGTGATAAGTTCATATAGACTGTCATTTGACTATTCTAAAGTAACAAATGTTCACACCCCTCTCTCCTAGAGCCTTCTGCCATCTCACACAGGGAACGAGCAGCCAATGACAGCCATTGAGCATAACAGGGTCCCAAATGTAGCAAACAGTTTCTTTATACGATTACCATATTATGAAAAATATAGTTGTAGTGAATGTATTGATGCCATTCAAAGTTCAAACGTTACCAATTTTACCTTGCCTTTGTAGCAAATATTACTTGATGTTTCCCGTGTTTTGTTCCATTGTGTCTCAAGACAACTGTGATGGGTCTGTTTTTATAGTTATTTTCATAAAATACTATGCATAAAGAAAGCACACATTAGATCCATTTCATGCCTGCCACTCTTCAGTTGCCTCCATTCAGGAAATCCAATCAGTGGGCTCTGTAAATAAACCCAGACTTCAGTGCTCACCTGACATAAGTCAGGACCACACATCAGAAATGGAGTAGAGTTAATCTTTCTTGTTTCATCAATGAGGTCTCTAAAGCCAGCAAACCCCTTTGGAAGGGATCTAAGCCATTCATTCTCCGTGATCTTTTTAATCAAATCTAAAAGTCCCAGGTTCAAAGAGCATGGCATGGAATTTTAAGCCAGGATGGCGATTCTGTGTATGGTTCATGTAGCCTTTACACCCCAGCTCAGGATCTATCCCTTGCTACTCCATCAGAACGCCAAGCCAGCAGCCCTCATCCATACTCAGAAGCAACATTATAAAAAAATTCCCCAAGTGTGGCCCTGGTGCCAGAGAGACACTTTTATTCACTTTAAATATTAAGAGAGTCAGCTTGGCTTCTGAGTCTATCATATCCATCAAAGACATGCTCTGTTGTAAGCTTCCATTCCCGATTTCAGTTCATGTTTATCGTTACTGAATCAGGCACAGAATTATGGGATTGGCACCAATATATCTTTGTTTCTTTGCTGGGAAAAGAATCAAGAACCTTGTGTGGATTCTTCCAGCTGTGGTATGATCGCTCCTTAGGGACAAGTACATCTCCAAGGACTGTACAGGTAGGGGACCAGTGACCCACGCATCTGCTGCCTGTTCAGCTTTTCTCATCTGACACCCACTGTTCTTTCTATCTCCTTTTCTGTGTGGCTTGGATGACTTTCATCATGGTGGGCACAATTAGATACAGATCTCATCTTTTAATTATGTAGCTTTTTTCAAAGGGAAACAAATCCTTTATCTTTGTTAAAAATCTTGAGATCAAAAGACAGATCATACAGGCTACATTTGCTACTGAATATTACTTCTTTTGGAAATGGAGAGGCAAAATCATCAGAGGGCAAAACTAAAAAGAAAATTAAAAGCTAGCAACTGAGGCAGGGATTGAAGAAGGGACAGGGATATTTGAGTTACATTCTATAGGCACAGACAGGACAGGGTGCAAATGGCAAGATGTCAGGCGACAGTCCCTCAGCCTTGGATGCTGTGAAAGTTCACCCAGGAGGAAGAGCAGGGATAAGGGAGACTGATGGCCTAGAGAAGTCAGGGGGGAGACTTGTAGAGGTTAAGAAACAAACTCAGGTGACACAGACCCAAAAGACCTGCCTCCTATGCTCCTTGGGAACAAACTGGGACCCAGAGAAGCTATGGGATATTTCTAAGGGTGTTGGCTACTTGGATTTCTTAATAGTGGCATGGATATTGTATAGTAGACATGACATGTTCATGCTTCGACACATCAGAGACTTGCTGACCCTCCTACTCCTGGCCAGTTTCTAGCAACAGGAAACTATTCACTTGGAAATAATACTTTCCCTATGCAAACCAATTAAGTGATCCACAGTTTATATCCCAGATCCCCTGCTTCATAGGCCTGCCATATGCTAGGTTGCTATTCCTCTACTCTAGAGTCCTTGTGCCAGAAACTAGAAACAATCTGGATAAGGAAGAACTCTGGAATCATCACAGTTAGCAATCAAGAGCCTCCTTGCCCTTCCTGACCACTCCCTTTCTTTGGAAATCACAGTGTAGCCCAATGCCATGAGCTTCCCTTACTGGCTCAGTCCCCTGACTAGTTCTAGGCATCCTATTCAGTGTGATGATCTGCTGTCTCTCCAAGGGTCCATGTCTTCCTCTGTTACAGTCCATTCCCTCTCTGCGTGGAATTAAAATCAGTATCAGATGGCCTTAAACCAGGAAGACACTGGATGCAAAGGGACACAGGAGCAAATATCTAGGATGGTGGAGTAAGGACTCCCACAGCCCGCACCTCTATAAAAGCAATAAGAACAATAGAGAAGTCACTGAAATTATTACCCCTCCTCAGGCCTTCCTAATCCACAGAACCTTCCGACTCAGGCTGAGAAGAGTAAGGTTTGTGTATTTTAAACAGGACCTAGTCCCATGCATCTTCTCACTTCAGAACACTAATGGCTTTAAAGCCACCAGAGGGAGGGAGTTTGACGACTTCTCTCTCATGTGGTTACTGTGTGACTAGCTTCTTTGCTCTTCGTAAGGCAGATATGATTTGACCCCAGTGTTAAAAAATCAGTAGTGTTGTTTGTTTGTTTGTTTGCTTTGCTTTGCTTTTTGAGCATCACCTCTGTCGGCAGCTGTACTGCAGTTGTTATGAACAAAAACCTGGCCAGAAATTTAAAAAGCAAATTGAGACAACACAATTTCCCATGCAGCTTTGAAAATTCAGCTTTGAAAAGTTTCATTTTACACTGAGGATTCCGAAGGCAATGCACAAGAAGGGAGTATGTGTGTGTGTCCAAGAAAGACAACTGTCTCTCATCTCTGACTGATCTGAAGGTTCCTATACTACCAGAATATGTATGATAAAAAAGGATTTCTTAATTATTTGTGAAAATGTGAATTGGTGTGTATATATGTATAGGTGTATATACATATACATATATGGATCACACAGGCATATTTTATAAGTATTCAATATATCTGGAAAGAGATCATTAGCACAAGGTGGATGGCTTACTCGATCAAACCACTAAAGAAATTCTCTGCACAACATATGCTGGGCACTAAACTAATCAGGCAGAGATTTCAATGGCTGCTCATTACAAACAGGAATGAAGACTTTACAGAATTAGTCCAGGGAAGTCTGGGAAAGCAAAACAAAACCTCAGCAAAAGCTAAACCCCAATGGGCGTGATAATCTTGTTTCTAGAGTTTTCATATTATATTATTTAAATTTGCAGTTTTCAGGAAATATACAAGACACAGAAATAAACCAGTCCCATAGCAGTTATACACAGAAATAAAACAATCAAGAGGGCCATTTTATTCTCTTTTGCTCTGGAGGAGTCCTGGCTGTCAGCTGGATAGACTAAATTAGTGAGGTCTGTATCCACAGACCTAAGAAACACTGTCTATGAATCATTAAGGATGTGAAGGGCATACTAATAACTAGAGAAGACCAACAAAGCTAGCACACATGCACGTCTCCACGTAGACAAACAGACATGCACACATGCTCACACAGAAACTGATAGAGACCTGCACTCCGGAAGTACAGTAAACAGAGTGAAGATCCTCGCAAGAGGGGCTCAGCAGCAAAGTTTGAACTATCAGAACAAAAAGAAGCAGCAAGGTTTTGATTTTGGCCCATTGAGATTACACAGCTCAGGGAAAAGAGGAGGAAACATGAAGAGAGCTAGACAGACCCATAAGAATGGGCCAGAGTGTGCATGAGGATGTCCAAGAAGAGATGAGAGGGAAGCGGGGCAGAAAGTCATGATCAGATGTATAGAAGTGAGAATGTGGGGCTAGCAAATTCCTGCTCCATATATAATGACAATGTAAATGTTGAGTTTGTTATTCTGCCTTCCTTGCTTCTTCTACTGTGACTCAAAAGAGGATGCACACAATGCTTACAGACTTTGGATGATTGGTTACAATGTATAAAGATGATTTATGTGGCAGTTCACAGATGAAGAATGGGGAATGGAATATATTGGGTACCGGTGACTACACTATATGGAGACTGAGTTAAAATCAAGTAAAACTGGGTTATTTTAAGTTAGAATGCTAATTTTGTGAGCAACTACAAAGGAAATTAAAATATACAGAAAAGCATGCAATTAATGTAATATTTTATAGGGACAAAACCGGGTGGTAAATGGCAGGTCTGTAAGTGACTGTGTTAAGTGAAGTTAGATTAAATATGTTAAGTAAAAAAACAGGGACTGGCAGAGAAATGACAAGCCATGATCTAAGCTGCTCAATAGATACATTTTATGTAAAATTGTCTTTTTATTCTTTCTGAGCTGTGGTGTACTATGCAGCTCAGGCTGACTACAAACTTGCAGTCATCCTGTTTCCCAGGTCTAAATGCTGGGATTACAAGCCCATGCCCTCCTGCTTAGCTCAGAGTTTTAGATGCAACATTATAAACAGGCAGGATGGAGAAAGATTCACCAGAAAAACAGCAATAAAAAGGCTGTGAGTGTGTCTCCATCTACACCCAGTGTAAGGAAATTACACTTTAACAACTGTCACATGAGGCTGGAGAGCTGATTTCTCAGGTAGAGTGTGCAAGCATGAGGACCCGAGTTCAAATCCCCAGCACTAAATACTGATGGACACATACATGTAGTTATGGACTGCCTGAAGCAGAATTGGGATTCCTGGAGCAATCTGACTTTTAGATTAGCCAAACTGGCAGGCTCTGGGTTCCAAACTTAGGTCCTCCATGCATATGCATGCATATACAGGCATTTGTATACACATGTGCCCACACGTAGTCCAAGACATGCACACATGCAAACATACCGCACAAATTCAAAATAGTATACTAAAGTTGTTGCATGAGAGAAAGCAATTGGTTTCATGATATCATGAAGATACAGGAATATAGGATTCAATAAAATATGTGCCCAAAAGATAATAATAATAATAATAATAATAATGGTAATTATTATTATTAACAGACCTTCATAGTATGTCTCATTCAGCTAAGGCGAGGTACACTTCCTCAAGTTCACAGCAATATTCTCTAGGATAGGTCATACATTAGAGCATAAAACAAGCTTTGACAAATGTAACAATATTGATATAGTACGCATTACATTTTCCAATTACTGTGGAATTACAGGCAAAATCAGTAACAGAAGGAAATCACAAATATGTGAAAATTACACAATCCTAAATGACCAATGGATCAAAAAAGGAATCACATGGGAAATTAGAAAATATTTTTAGTTGAAAGAGAATTAAATCACAGCGTTCAAAACTTATGGCAGGCGGCAGAAACTGGGCTTCCAGGGAAATGCAGCTATAAACATACATAATTAAAACAAAATAAGGTCTTAAATCAGTAAGTGAAATGTCTACCTTAAGAAACTAGGAAAGAAAGGAGAGCCCTAAATTCAAAGCATGTAGAAGGAAACTTCTAGCGAACACTAAAGCATTAAGTACAAGACTGAGTTGTAAAAAGAAAAGGTAAGAATTACCCAGCTTGAGAGATGACCAGGAAATTGTCCCAGATATCATGTGATGTGGGTACCAACTGCCTCCTGAGTTCACGTATTTGAACACTTTGTTCCCAGCTGGCCAACTATGTCCTATTTTAGATGATCGTGGAACCTTTAGGACAGTGGTTCCCAACCTTTGTAAAGCTATGAGTCTTTAATACACTGCTTCACGCTGTGGTGACTCCAAAGATAAAATCATTTTCTTCCTGTTATGAGTCATAATGTAAATATCTGATAGGTGAAACCCCCAAGGGGTCGGGACCCATGAGTTGAGAATCACTGCTTTGGAAGTGGGTTACTAGGAGTGGTCTTTGAACTTTGATAGCAGAGCTCCACTTCCTGTCTGCTTCCTTTTTCCTGATGGGAGATACATATTGACCTACTGCTTCTCCTTTGCTAGGGAAGCCGTGGCCTCTTTGCGATAACAGACTATATCCACTTAAACTATCAGCCAAAAGAAGCTGGTCTTCCTTAAAGCCACTTCTTGTCGGGTGTGTGGTCACAACAATGAGAAAAGTAATTAGTATACACACACTTGTGGGTGTGTCTGTGTGAGTGTTTCTAGATACAATGGCAAGAACTGAGGGGGAAGAGCCACTCTGAATGTGGGAAGCTGTGTCCATAAGGCGGGGTTCCTAACCAACCAAGTGCAAAGGGGAACTCGAGACTGCACATTCTCCTGTCGTTGAATGGACTCACAGCACTCAATTTTCAGGGGGTTCCATTGGACAGGGTTGCTGCTTAGAGTCTGTGTTATGCCTACTGCTTATATGGAGCTAGTGTTTCTCACACATGAGACTCCATGTCTCTGTTACATCTATCTATCTATCTATCTATCTATCTATCTATCTATCTATCTATCTATCTATCTATCTATCATCTATTTGTTTATGTATCATCTATCATCCATCTATATATCTATGTACCTATTTATCTATCTATCATCTATCTATTTATGTATTATCTATTTTTTATGTATCATCTATTATCTATCTATGTAACTATCTATGTATCTAGATATGTATGCATGTATCTATCATCTATATTTTTGGACAGGGTCTTGCAAAGAAGCCCAAGATGGCCTCACACTTATGATCATCCTGCCTTTGCCATCCAAATGTTGGGATATTTCATGTGCTACCACACCCAGCTACTACTTCATTTTTTAACAGATTGAAAGTGGAGTAATTTTCATAAAGTTAGTCAATTTCTATTTCTGTCTACTGGTATCAAGGACAGTTTTCTTTGGTTTTCTTCTAAAAGTCCCCAGGAGAGGGAATGAATTCTTTCTTCTAGCTGCCTAGTTTTCATTTCTTGATTGTGCAGGAATGCCAACCATGCAGTCTGATAAAGTCTGGCTCTTTGGGAATTTGGGGCAAGTGGCTTGTACTCCTCTTGGGTTCTGGAAGCCTCTTGTGGTCTCGAGTCTTCCAATAACTCTGTGCTGTCCTCAGGGGAAATGATATTTTCTGCAAGAGGCTCGACCACTGGGAGTTTGTCCTGGATTCCCCATTCACTGGCTGTCTTAGTCAGGGTCTCTATTCCTGCACAAACATCATGAGCAAGAAGCAAGTTGGGGAGGAAAAGGGTTTATTCAGCTTACACTTCCATGTTGCTGTTCATCACCAAAGGAAGTTGGGACAGGAACTCATGCAGGTCAGGAAGCAGGAGCTGATGAGAGGCCTCGGAGGGATATTACTTACTGGCTTTCTCCCTTGGCTTGCTCAGCTTACTTTCTTATAGAACCCATGACACCAGCCCAGAGACAGCACCACCCACAACGGGACCTCCCACCCTTGATTACTAATTGAAAAAAAATGCTTTACAGTTGGATCTTATGGAAGCATTTCCTCACCTGACGCTCCTTTCTCTGTGATAACTCCAGCTTGTGTCAAGTTGACACAAACTCTCAGCCAGTACACTGGCCACGGAGATACTCTGAGACCTGTGGTTCCCACTCCCAGCATTCGCTGGGGGACATAGGCCCCTATCAAGTCAGAACCCCAAATCTCATTTCATTGTGTGAATGAAGTATAATTTATTTAACCATTCTCTTTTGGATATTTAGACGGCATTAATCTTTTACTGTCAAACGTTATGCTGTCTGGAAGTTCTTTGTAATGAAAGCTTAAACCATTTCCATTATTATTTCTTTAAGAGAATTCTTAGAAGGGCAATTTATGTGTCAAAGAACATGCATATTTTAAGGCTTCCCTATGGGCTGCCAAATCAAACTGCAGAAATGTAACAATTTCCCCCTCACCAACAGTGCTAGGAATTCTCACTTCCTTAAAGCTTACACCATTTAGCAATAAATTAGTCACCTAGGTCACACTCCTGCTATGTGTTTACATATAACTTCTATACCATTCATGACTCCATAATAGAAACATTCTCTGTTAATATGTGGGTTGAACTGGTTTTATTTGAATGCCAGGCTGTATGATCAGCAGTGTGTACTGCTTGGTAAAATTTCATCAAAGCCGGTGATCATTTTTGTTTTTATCTTAATACAATGTATACAAAGTACCAATTAAAAAAAAAATCTGTAGGAACAATGCATATTGTCTGGTAGGGGGGATGACCCTCCAAGGAAAGTCATACTCCAACAGCCTGATTCTGTGATTATAGCAAGGGGCCAAAAAGGTCTTTGAAGCTGTGATAAAGATTAGAGGCCTTGATTATGGGTTAAGATAAGGCTGGATCCTAAGTCATTTGTCAAGTGGAAAGGTGACAAGATTGTGTGTATGAGGGGGACGAGGGTTCTGCTGTGGGCTCCACAGGCAAAAACTAGCACACCCTCAGCCAGAGCTCACACTGGCAGCCCGAGGGGGAGTGACCTTAGTCATGTCAAAAGCTTGAATGAGATTCCAGAAGATTCTTTCCAAACTCCACTAAAGAGCCCCGCGTCCATCTGTAGTTTCCAGAGTGAGATGAGTATGTGATGTGTTCACTGTTTGTACTCTGCTGAGACAATGCTTATCATTTTCAGTGCTTGGTGTCTGTTTCCTGCTTGGGAGTACTTCCTGTCAAGCACACGAACCATTCTTACCCAGTGGATTCAGAAGTCAGCACCTGAGTGTATTCATTTTGCTCACCAGAAGCTTTCAAACCTCTCTCTCTATGTATCATTTTATCATTTTCTCCCAGGCTTTAAAGCATCAGTTCTCAACCTGTGTGTCGTGACCCCTCAGGGAGAGGTCAAACGACTCTTTCACAGGGATTTCCTAAGAAAACAGGAAAACACAGCTATCTACATTATGATTCATAGCAGTAGCAAAGTCACAGTTGTGAAGAAGTAACAAAAATAATTTTATGGTTGCAGGTCACCACAATATGAGGAACTATATTAAAGGGTTGCAGTATTAGGAAGTTTGGGAACCACTGCTCTAAATCTATTACAACAGAAATATATGGAATTAAAAACAGATTTGTGTTCTAGAAGTTTACTTCTAAGTTTGTAGTTTGCCATTCGAAACACATTTCCACTTAGGAACAATAGGAAAAAATAATTGCGACTCTCACTACAATAGCCCAGAAACCCTGCTTAATTTAAAGTTAATTCAAACTAATCTCAAAATAATTTAAGTGTATTTAAATATCATTTTATTTTACCCATGGGGAGACAGATTCAGCTGTCAAGTTACTAATGGAAGCTTAACAACTTGCCTAGGAAACTTGGCCCTTTGGCAGTGGCATTCAGGATCCATGGTTCCACTGCACAACCAAGCACACATTCCTGCGTTTGAAGAACCTTTAGTGTGCACTCGGCCACTTGTCTTAGCTTGCTTTGGTTCTTTGTCTCAGGAGCTCCAGTTGTTCCCACGTTGGGTCATACTGTTCTTTCTTTCTTGTTTCTAACTCCTTTTATTCCATCAGGGTTTTGTCACTGTCATCGTCACCTCCTGTTGTCTGTACACATCATTCTCATTCTTTAACTGCCCAAACAGTCTAATGGAGAAAGAATGCCAACCCAGCTTCTCAGAGACGGCAGGCTTAGCTCCAGACCCCAACTGTGCATGCAACGTCATTGAAAGGTGGTGCCGCAGAGTCAGAAGTGACCCATCTTTAAGACATACCACACATGATCTGTCTTGAAGAAACCACATCTCCTCCCCTTGCTTTCCCTTTGTATATAAACCTTGTTTAACTGGACTGAAGAGATGGCTTGGTTGAGACCCAAGTTCAATTCCCAGAGCCCACATCCATAGCCACACAGAGCTCTAGCTCCAGGGCATCCGGCATGCTCTTCTGGACTCTGTGGGGAGTGTACTCACTTATTCAAACCTACATACAGAAATACTCATATATACATAATTTGACAAAAAATATAGCAAATTATAAAAAGTATGCTTTCTATTTTATGGCTGGGCACATGTGGCTGATTTTCAGGAAGCTTTTCCTAGAAGTCCCATCTTGAGCTAATACCTTCTTCTTTTTTTTTTTTTTTTTTTTTTTTTTTTTTTTTTTTGAGACAGGGTTTCTCTGTATAGCCCTGGCTGTCCTGGAACTCACTTTGTAGACCAGACTGGCCTCAAACTCAGAAATCCGCCTGCCCCTGCCTCCCAAGTGCTGGGATTAAAGGCGTGCGCCACCACGCCCAGCGAGCTAATACCTTCTTTATCTCATCATCACCCATGGAAACTTTTCTGCTACGTATTAGTTAGATACACACACACACACACACACACACACACACACACACACACACAAACACATACACAGTGGAAAATTGCAAGTATAGATTTAGAATACTAGTTGTTGAATGACTGATGTGAGGAGTGATTAAGCAGGGAGAGCATGTTAGATACAATAAAGATGATTAGGGCGGATGCTGGACAGAGTTATAGTAAGGATGGAAAGCACAGAGCTGCCTTGTGCTGAAGACTGCAGAAGGTAAACTATTAAAAGGTAGCTGTGTAGGGGGGAGGAAGGTGGGATAGGAGGCTTCTGGGAGGGGGGCTGGGAAAGGGGGATACTATTTGAAATGTAAATAAAGGTAGCTGTGAAGCAGAGCAGGTAGGGTGCCCTTGGAGCCTCAGGAATGCAGACACTGGAATGCGTTCTGAAAGCGACAGGGGGCCATCTAATGCTTTGTTAAACCAGGTATTTAGCAAGATTAAATTAGCAGCGTTATGGGAGATGGACACAGGGGGCTTATTAAGAAGATATTTTGGTCATAGGAGGGTAATAGGTATGAATTTTAAAGGTCCACGTTGAATGGATAGCAACAACATGAACAAAGCCCACTGCTGTTTTAGAATTGATTTAAATGCCTGGTGCTAGCCCTTGGTTTTATTTCCTGCAGAAATATACTAGAGTCACATCAAGTCAAGTGGCTTCTCTGGGGTTTGAGGTCCCATGTTAGGTAGGACGGAGGGAGAAGAAAGGCAGGGCGTGGGGGCAGCACTGCTCTGTCCTTCTGCCCCGTGTGGAAGCTGACGACTCTCCAGGTCATATGTCCTGTGTAGATATGTGGTACTGGACTTTCAGCCAGAGGTTGGGTGGTCACTGTCCCCACAGAACGCTCCTCATGAGAATTCTAGTGAGCAAGCTGGGAGACTCTTCTCTGACCACGGGAGATATGGGACACTTCCTGCCACTTCACCTAGAGGACACTCACTAGGCAGATGTTTCTGTCTCCTAACATCGCCTTACGACCAGAGGCTTTGGACCTTATGAGCTTCTAGATTTTGGAGCATTTTGTTGTTGTCCAGTTCTGGGAAGGTTCACGGTGAGTGTCTCCTGCATTGCTCTCTGGGGAGAAGGGGCTCCAGGTAAAATGAATGACTTGGGAGAGCAAAGGCCTGAGTCTGGGTAATCAGGAGCATTAGGACTTTGGCACACTTGGTCAGCACATGACTCTAGTAATCTGACAGCAGAGACCCAGAGAGAAGAAAGGATGGAAAGAAAAAAAAATATTTATTATACTGACTCAGAGTACATCTGGATTCACTGTGTGTGGCTATAACAACATTTGAGAGTTGGTAATTGATTTTTTAAAATTAGATGCATTCATTTATTTTGTGTGCTTGGGCATGGGTACTCGTGTTCTACAGTGTACATATGAAGGACAGAGAACAACCAAAGGGCTTAGTTCCTTTCTTTCACTGTGCGGGTTCTTGAGAACCCAGTCTTGGTGGCGAGTACATTTACCTATTGAGCCCTCTCACTGTCCCCAAAGACTGGGTGATTTGCAGAAGAATCACGGTTGTGGAGGCTGTGGAGGCTGAAAGGGAGGAGCTGTCATCTTGTCATTCTGCTCTGTGTGTGTGTGTGTGTGTGTGTGTGTGTGTGTGTGTGTGTGTGCTTGCATGCAAAAGTGTGTGTGTGAGTGTGTCAGAAAGCAAAAGGGCAAAACAAATGTACATGTGAGAGTGGGGGAAGGTTAGCTCACCTCTCTTGTAAGAAATACCTTCTGTGACAATGTACTCACACCCATAATAATAATGGTATTAATGCATTCTTGAGGACAAAGCACCATCGCCTAATTGCCTCTCAAAGATCCCTCCTCTCAATACTGTATTGTTTGGGGATGGAATTCCCAACATCTGAGCCCTGTGGGACACACTCACCCCTTAGCAGGCTATCTCTGAATGTTGTGGGTAGAGCTCTAAATGAAGGTTTTTACTATTTTGAGTCTGAAGGGATAAGGGGGCAAATAGCATTGCAAAAAACAATCCGAAATCAGACAAAAACAAAGAAAACAACAAAACAAAACAAAATAAAAACCCGCCTGCCTTGTGCTGGCCAATGGCTTGACCTGCTTGCACTTGAGAGGCAGCAGACATGCTGAATAAATGCCACACATGGAAAACATGTTCTAATGAGGCAGTCTCTAGAGGATACATTCTCAATCTACTAAGCATGGTTTAGAAATGAGAATAGCCGTTACTCAGTTACCCTGGGACTTGTGTCCACAGGATGACTGGATGTAACCACTGTGTACCGAGGGAGCGGCCGGCCTTTGGCAGTCCTATGAAGATATTATCCAGTGGTTACAGAACAAGAGCAATACATCCGTGAGTGTGGAATAAGACACCTTTCTCTTCTTGTCCTCAAGACTATTTCTAAGCTATCCTGCCTTTAGAATCATGATGATTTTTTTTTTTTTCACCTACAGACTCAGGGGACACGCTGACAAATTTTACTACGCTATTCATGTCCCATATTCTTTATCTGTCACCCTAAACCTCTATCATTTCCTTGTGACAGTTTGCAATTTCTTAAATTACTACGAATCTTCCGCTACTTACGATTTAAATTGACGACTTCCCTTTCAGGGACGCACACTAGACCCCTTGGTGAGGCTTAGAAAGCACCCTCCAATTGCTTGCAATAGGCTTGTGAATCATCTCTCCGGTGGCTTATTTCCTGGGATGCTTTCCCCAGATGGCTAATCTCACCCATTTGAGGTTGATTTCTGTAAGCTCTAAGTACAGTGGCATCTGCCTGTCTTCATTTTAGGTTATGCGTGTTGTTGCTGGTTTTTTTTTTTTTTCCTTCAGCCTTTCTTTCTCAATTTTCTCACATTTCTGGCATTTTTCAGAATTCAGGATGAAAGTTAATAAGGTAAGTAGTGCTGCCTTCATTTCGTAAGATATTAGGAATCTGGTGTGTGTATCTGTGTGTGTAAGAGAGAGCGAGGGGCTGGGGAGGGAGATAGAGATATGGGAGGTCAATACATAATTTTTTTCTTTCTTTTTTTTTCCCCTTCACCAGTTCTTTTTCCTGCCCCTGTAGTGAAGTAAAAACCCAATATTGGGAAGATAACCTGTGGTTTTACCGGAGGGTGTAGAACAGCACCCAGAACAGAACAAGTACTAAGCAAATACTGAGGCTGGGCCTGACTGCACAGGCTTGTGGTCCCAGCCATTCAGAGGGTGAGGCGGCAGAATCTTATGTTCAAGGCCAACCTGGGCAATGTAGTGATTCCCTGTGTTAAGTGTACTTTTCAATAAAGGAAAGGGAACTGGATGATGTAGCTCAAACAACTACCTACCTTTCACAAGACCTTAGGATCAGCCCCCACAATGGTAACAAACAAATGGTGGATGGATGAATGAACAAAAAAAAAAAATAATAAAGTTTCACATACAATCAAATTGGCTTTCTGAGAGTTTCTTGCAAAGCCAAACTACCCTCATACTCTATCTACAACAGCTGGACAACTGGAAGCCCCTCCCCTCCCGTGGAGTTGGACGGTCTCCTCCCCACGGCCTCCTGGCAAAAGGCTGGTACCAAGGGAGCCAAGGGCAAGCAAAGCCCCCACGAAGGTCAAGCAAGCTCCCTCACACCCAGAGATGCACTTCTGAGAGGAGTCACCTTAGGGGACAAAATACCATGAGCTAAATTCTCTTTTTATAACATTCCAGTCTCTCTCAAGTCACTGATATTCAAAGGCCAACGGATGATCAAGTAGAAGCTTTATCACCTGAGAGAGCAGAGGTGAACACATTTTGTCACCATTTCTTAAAACACAAAATATACGGTGTACCATCTTAATATTTATTTTTTCTCTTCCCCCAGTGCCAGTGACAGAACACAGGGTCTTGGGTGTTTTGGGTGAGAACTCTATTATCAAGATTCACCTCCAGTCTTTATTTACTTAAAACCTCGAGGCTCTGTGGCATTAACTGCATATATTTTGATGTGATCTGTCACTGCCAAACATAGCTGGCACTCTCTTCATACCATGAATTTGAAATACAGTACACGTTTATATTCATTTAATAAAAAACCCTCACTCTCCCACCTCATCACCTCTGGCAATGACTGCTCCACTTTCTGTCTCTATGAGTTTAACTTTATAGAAGGTGATGTTTTAAAATCAGCCTTGTCACAAACGCACGTTGCACAGAAGGACAAAGCTTAGATTGTAGCCACATGGGTCTCTACACTCTAATAGTACCTTAGAGTTAATTGTTAAAAGTTCACTGCAGCCAATACCAGCTCCTCCTGTCTTCCTTACAGAGATGTGTTGCCCATGAAACTGGAGAGGGAGGAGGGGGGATTGGAGGTGGGCCCTCTCCAGACAGGTAGGTCGATGACATGTCCAAACAGGGTCTGACTAGAGTGCTCAACCTTCTTTTGGAAGAAGATAAGGAATGGAAGTGGAAGAGGCCAGGAGCCCCCCAATAATGTATGTCCCTTTTGGTGCCTTATGGCTAATGATTGTCAGGTGTGTGGCGTGTGGATGCAAAGGCCTGGAAATATAACCTCGTCCTAATTGCCATCTAACCCACACCGAGCAAACTCAGATGATGAGTTGGTAGGATGATGCTAATTACCTGGAAAATTTTGTCTCTGTATCATCAAGTCATGTTTACCAACCTAACACTGTAGAGGGAATAAATCAACTGCCTCAGAGACTGTTTCTGACAACCGGCGTATCTGTGTTTATTTCTCACTTGCTTTCTAGTATCACGGGAAGAGGGAGCAGCAACCCTGCTGCACAGACTAAAGCGATTATCATCCTCAGGAGCTGGCTCTGTCAGCCCAGACTGAGTCATTGGCCTGTGTCAGCTGCTGTGGAGATAAGCCCCGTGTTAAAACACTGGCAGAGAGTGGAAGGGCAGCAGAGAGTGGAAGGGCAGCAGGGAGCAAGTAGGAAAGAACAAAGTCAGTCTCTCCTTAACAGGAAGTGCTCCCATCTTGTTGCAGAGTAACCAGGCTAAGATGCTTCCTGGCCTTTCTCTTTCTCTAAGTTGTTCCCAGTCTTGCCTGAGGCCAACAAAATATCTACTAGTGATATGACTGGTTCTTGCTGGGAGCTCTGTGAAGTCGTTGCAGGCAGGCATTACCGCCACAAAGAAGCGTTGTCTATTCCAGGAAAAAAAAAATCAGTTTCTATTACCAACATATAAAGACTCGTATTTAGGCTTTGGTTAACGTTGCCTGGCTAAAAACTTAACAAAGACTCATTTTAGATTGGCAAGAGATAGAATTCGCGAAGAGTCTGAGGTGGAAAATCTGAAAAACAAGTAAATGGGTTTCCTGAAAGAGCACGTGACTGCAATGGGAGTCCTGAAAGGGCACGTGACCACCACTCTCTAAGATGGCGCTCACACAGACGGAACCTTGCCATTTCCAGAGTTCTCTCTTCTCTTCTTAGAAGGCTGTGTTACATTTGTTTTCCAAGAATCTTAAAAAAGAACAGGTACAGGGGTTGGGGATGAGGCTCTGATAGGGCTCTTGCCTAGCAGATGTAGTTCCATCCTTAGCAAGAGAGAAACAAGTAGGTTGTGTCCTAGTTTCGTTCCTGTTGGGGTGATAAAAAGCAACATAGAGGAGAAATGGTTTATTCCACGTACAACTCGCGGTTACAGCCTGGACATTGTGTGGAAATAAACACAGGATAAATAAAATAAATAAGAGCACCTGGTCACATCACACCCACAATCAAGAACAGAGAGAAATAAATGCATCCTTGTCTGCTTGTTTGTTTGTGATCAGTTGCATTTCTCTGCTCTTACACAGTGTAGGACCCGTTGCCTAGGGAATGGTGTCACCCACAGTGGGCTGGATCTTCCCACACAATTATCTTAAGAAAGTCACCATTAGTCATGTTCGTAGGCTAACCCAAGGTAGACAGTTCTTCACTGAGCCTCTCTTTCCAGGTTGTGTCATGTTGACGATTAAAGCTGACCACGGAATGCTACTGGGGCTATGATATAAGAAAACACTTGGAATTTAAAAAGAAAGGTATTCCCAGCAAACTCACCCTTATAGTTTATCTGAGGAGTTGTTACCAAGCTACCCTGGTAGAAACTGAATAGGCAAGAGAAGCTTTAAAGTGCTAGTCTGTGACCACTTTTGCCCCCTAGGTGCTGGGCAGAAAGTGCTCAGCACAACAGAGAGAGACTAGCAGAAGGTGTCCTTGCAATCCCCTCGCAGGCTCTGGTGTTGGGATCTTTTGGGGTTAAACTCTTACAGGAGCCTAAAAACTTAGCCTCAGAGATGACCTTGAAGAGGGTCTAGCTCTGCCCAGTGCCTCAGCATGGTGGGTTATCCCAAGCTAGTGTTCAAGGTCTTGTTATTACAGAATTATTCTCTGACGGATGGTCCTCATATGTAATTCTTACTGCAGAGTGGGGTGGCATAAGCCTATAGATCTAGCTAATGAGGAGGTTAAAATGGGAGGGTCATTTAAGCTGAAGAGTTCAAGGCCAGCCAAGGGAAAAAATGAGATAGCCTCTCTTTCATTCTTTGTACATACATATGTGTGTGTGTATACATATATATAATATCTGTGTGTGCACATATATACATATATGTATAAGGATGTATATGTCTTTGTAAAATGTGTGTTGACATGCATTGGTGTGAGTGTGTATGTATGTGTGTGTGTGTTTGTGTGTATGTGTATATATATTTGTATGAGTAGGCAAGAAGATAACCTTAGCAAAGCTATTCACCTTTGAGCCAGAGTCACTCATTATACTGAAGCTTATTAATTAGACAAACTCAGCAGTGAGCCTCAGGGTCCTCCTGTCCCCACCTTCTAAGCACTGGCATTGCAAATGACTACAGCCACACTTGCCATTATTTTTACAGTAGTCTGTGGTTACGTGGTGTTTTATTATCACACTGGAATAAGGGCTCTGTACCTTGAACACTAGCCTGGGATCATAAAAATTCTCACCCAATATTGATATCAAGGAGGACCAAGTAGGGCTTGTGGCTTCTACTCTCAGGCACAGGGTCTGTTTTGTTTAGCAAGAATGCTCTGTGGGAGGGGGAAAAGGGAGGCAAACTCTAAGAAGACAGCTCCTCTGGGTATCATTCCTCCTTACAAAGAGCAGTGTCCTACTTCCCAGCTCCCCCAGTGCTCTCTCAGCCCTGGGGCTGGCTCGCTCACTCTTTGAGTCTCCCTTAAGAAACTTCTGGAAGCTACAAGGAAGCTGACCTGGTGGGCCCTGCTGCTAGATGTGCATTGCCTTCAGAGACCCAAATTACAAAAAAATCTCCCACAGGAAACCTTCTTGCGAGACATTTTATTCCCTATAAAAATTCTGACACAGTTTGTAAAACTGCCATTCTGAAAGAGGTCATTTTTTATCATTAATGGACTTTTTAAGCTGATTTGGTACTCAGCTAAATAAATAGGCAGTGAAGAAAAAAAGAGCTTAAAATACATTATTCTTGACAGGAATCAAATGAGTGCTTAGAATTCTGGGACTTTTATCAGGGTGGCCCACTACACTGAGAATAAAGAAGCGTAAATGTTTGAGAAGACCCCTCCACCACAGAGGTGTTGTTCTCCAGGTATATTTTGCACATGGCTGAGTTTCCACTAGAGTGAATGTCACCCTCATGGTGTCTGTGTGACATCCCGCCCACCTTCATGGGCAGCTGGTGTTTAGCTATAGTGAGGTGGAATAAACACAAAACCTTCAGGAAAAATAATATTTTGAAATTCTGTCGGTTTATATAATTCCTTATCTTTAGAGGGGAGCGAGCCATATTGACATCTCAGCAAGTGTTTCAGAGGAAAGCGATATAACATGTGGGCGGGGAAATGGTTGACTTCAATGTAGAATCCAAAAGTTCTAGGTGACCCTGTGTCGGTAGTGAGGGGGCTTGCTTTCTCTTGGTAACCCCCACTTCCTCACCCTATGACCTCGAGGCACCTATGTGAATGCTTTCAGTTTCAAATGAAATGATGTCAGGGAAGAGATACAGCACTGTGTCAAACTATATGTATGTGTGTGTGTATATATGTGTGTATATATATATATATATATATATATATATATATATATATACTAAATTCGACACAGTTACTATATATTGTATATGCACACACACACATATATATATATACATATACATGTATATATAGAGAGAGCAGAAAAACAGAGAGACAGAGTTTATATATTTATATATATATGATTTGTGTGTGTGTGTTTATTTTTTGTAAGTAGCTTTACTGTATTCACATTCCACATAGGTCATTCGTTTAGAATGTATGTACCGCAGATTTTAGTACATCCATGGCTGTGTATAACTATCAACACAGTCAAATTGAGGACATTTTCATTACCTTAAAAATAAAAAAAAAAAAAGCTCCATTGTTTACCCATGTGTTTTCTATCTCCCTATTCCCAAACTCCAGTTCTAATACAGGGCTATTCTACCTCCTATAATCCTCTCTCAATTACTGGTTTTGGACAAGAAACAGGGGACTAATAACATACATGTGGCCATCCCTGTGCATGGGTCCTCTTCAAGATTCAGTCATGAAATAGTAAATATATTCCAGAGTGTGGATATGCCATGGTTTTGTGCTCCATTCTCCATGTTCAACTTGTTGACAATAGCTTGAGTTACTTCCATGTTTTGACTCTGATGAGAAACACTGCTATCATCATTCGTACCAAAGCTTTCTAACATATAACCTGCTGGCTGGAGGGATGGTGTAGTGGGCACAAATATAGGTGTTCTTTCAGAGCACCCAGGTTTGATTCCAGAATTCACATGAAGGCTCACAATCATCTGTGACCTAGTTCCTGGGGATCAGACACCATCTTTTGGTCTCTGAGGGCATAATGCACATGGTAGACAGATTTACACCATCCAGTTACCAGTACACATAATTTTTAAAAAGATACAGTATACATAATGATATAGTTTAAAAAGATATTTTCTAACAATCAGGAGCGATGACTCAGTGGTTAACAGCTACATCCACTCATTGCACACATGTAAAATTGCTTTATTATCTAGAATAATCTGCACGGGGCGCAGTTTAATGAACCGGCAAACTGTTTTGCAAACTGGTTAACACTCTACCCCCTGGTTTTACAAACCAGTTTTGCAAACTGGTTTTACATTTCCCCCACCCCCATATTTGCTTATTTATTTACTTTACATCCTGATCACAGCCCCCCTCTCCTCCTAGTCCTCCCTTCACATGGCCACCAGTTTCCTTCTCAGATAAGGGGGAGGCCTTCCTGGTTATCAACCCACCCTGGCACATCAAGTACTGCAGGACTAGGCACATCTCCCACTGAGGCCGGACAAGGCAGCCCAGTTAGGGGAACGGGATCCATAGGCAGGCAACAGTCAGGGACAGTCCCTGCTCCAATTGTTGGGGTTCCTGCATGAAGAGCAAGACTTTTTCTTGATATGTCTATGCATATCCTTTGTCCAAATTAAAATTATGTTGCCTTTTTCAATCACAAACCATAGAGCTCTTTATATTGATTGTGATAAAGATATGTGTGTGTGTGTGTGTGTGTGTGTGTTTGATTCCATCCCATCATCTTTCACATTCTTGATAATGTTTGTTATTTTATTATTTTTGTGGTTGTATTTTCGTTTTTATGACAAAAGCTCATTGTGCAGTCCAGGGTAACCTCTAACCAGCAGCCTTCTTGCTTCAGCCTCCCCAAATGCTGGTGTTTTAGGCATGCACCATCATTTTCAGATTCACACTATTCTTCAAAGTACAAACGTTTTTCACCTTTGCTGGGTGTGGTAGAGTACAACTTTAATCCTGGGACTTGCGATTTCAAGTCCAGTCTTGTCTCCATAGCCAGTTCCAGGACACCATAAGACCCTGCCTCAAAAACGAAACAAAACTTTTTTTTTTTTTTAAATATGAAACCAGGCTCACTTGGCATTCTTGGTCTTTGTGCCTCAGTTTCCCTTCTTGCTCCCCCCAAATTCTGGAATTATAGACATGTGCCACCATGCCCACTGTGTTCAATCTGTCTTGTGGGGACTGTGGTGTCTTCAATCTTGATGGAATGGAGCTGATCCAGTTTTTCTTTGCTGCTCCTGCTTCCCTGTTATGTAAGAACTTCTCGCCAAACACAATCATGGAGGTTTGTGCTACATTTTCTTCCAAGAGTCTGTTTTAGCACTTGCACTGAAATTGCTGATCTATTCTGAGTTGATTTCTGTTCATGGTATATGCTCCAATTTAATCACACCCCCCACCCCATGTGTATATCCAGTTTTTCCAGCACTGTGTGCTGAAAAGCTTACTCTTTCTCCACGTGACAGTGTGCACATCCTCCTGGAAATCAGTTAACAATAGATGCATGAGCCCTCATTCTATATATTTAAACATTCCAGTATAAGCTCACTTGTCTAACATTGCTTTGTGGTAAGTTTTAAAACTAGGAAATGTAACCCTTCCTACTTAGCTCTTTTTGGTGACTGTTTTTGCAGTTCTGAACCATTTCTCTCTCCCCTTTGCAAAACTTCACCTCAGCAGGTCAGTTTCAGTTAAGGACTAAGTGGGCTGAGATTTAAGAAAGATGGAGCCGCAGTGAGAGAAGCGCAGATGAATGGCATTCTGTAGAAACCATTGCCCTTGGGTTGGCTTGACACAAATCCACCAGGCAAATGCTTCCTGGTGGTCCCAACAATGATAAGGATAGAAGCATCTTAACACGGACAGATCCTCTGTAGCTGTGACCCTGAAGTGGGAAGGCAGACCCTGGATCCTCACCAAAATCTAAAGAGAAAGTGGTTAATGGCTTACCTTGCCAGAACATTGTCATCCTTTTCATTTGGCTCAAATGTTCGTCAACATGGCCTTCTCATGTTCGTCACTCTTTCTTCCTGGGTTATTTAAGGGTGTCTCGTTTAATTTCCACATGGCTGTGAATGTCTCTCTCTTTTTTTTTTCTTACTATCAATTTTTTGTCAGGTTGCATTGTGGTTGGAGAACACATTCTTTATTTTATTACCTTTTCCACTCACTGAGGTTTGTTTTATGAACTCAGGCGCATTTCATCTCCAGCAAGGTCTCATGTGTACCTAAGAACACATTTGGTGGCTGCTCGGTGAGTGTGCCGTAGGTGTCTAAGACCTTGGTGCCGTCTTCAAGTCTTCCATTTGCTGTGTCCTTGGTCTGTTTTGTCAGTCATTGAAAGTGGGATGCAGAAGACAAAGCTACTATTGTTAAGCGGTCGCACAGCTATTTTCTCTAAGGTGAAACATGCCCTGGTGGAGGAAAGCTCAAGGGACCTGGACACTGACTGCCAGCCACACCAGGTCATTTTCAAAGCTCTTTTCATTGTGGCGGAGCTGTGACAATTCCAGCAACTACGGTAATTTGGTTTCTATAAATTAATGAACATGTTTCTCTAGATTCTTGCCTTCTCTGCTGCATCGACCCCAAGCAATGGCCAGTGAGGAAGGACATTTGTGGATCATGTGACATTCTTTAACATTGATTCCCTCTAGCACGGGGCAACTGCAGAGTCTTTTCTGCCCATTACCACTCTAACTGGTAAAGACTGTGGGCTTGGATTCTTACAGAGATCTCCATAGATTCTTCCTCCAAATAAAAGCCAACATGACCTTAAGTCTCTCAGCCTTGCCTGTGTTTCCTTCTCAGTGTCCTGCCCTGGATGAAATGTATCAAGACTCATGAAGCTTAGAAAGACCGCTAGGTTCCACACTCCAGGTTACAGAAGCAGTCAACAGTGGCAGGCATGGAAAGGGTCTGTGATTGAATGCCTATAAGTCATGCAGGGAGAGCCAGGGCTGCAGCTTCCAAAACAACTGCCACAGCACACAACAAGCTCACTAACCCACTGAGGCACACTAGATAAGAATTGTGGCATTGGTTGGTTGTCAATGCTCTAAGGAAACGGACAGTTTTTCATGTGTCTTTTAAAAAAGTCATGCCACAGTTGTCAATATTTCTCTTACTCTATGACTGTCCATCATGTTTTTGTGTCTATTTAATATATATATGTATATATATGTGTGTGTGTGTGTATACACATATATATAACATATATGTATATATGCATACATACATACATATACACATAGGTTATAGTTATGCCATTCAACTTACATGAGTTTTAATAAAGTGTCCTCATATATCCTTAACTACTCTTTTGTTGTCTTAAAGTAAAATTTAACAGGCATGAGGTTGGCCAGCCCATCTTTCTCACCAGAGTGCAGGAAACCCAGGCCTCTACACTCTTACTTGCATTTCTTTGTATCTTTTCATCTGACGTTCATCCTCTATGAGCAGCTTAGAGCTGGACTTCACTTCCGTTTCTGAACTTGCCTGTCTCTTCTTTTTCTGCCTGGACTACTTAACACTCGCTCTCACATTAGTTGTTGTTACTGACAGACTTGGATTTCCATTTTCTACTGTTTCCTTCCATAAGCGCTATCTGAGATTATAGACTCTTAATTTGAGTTCTCCAAAAGGCTTAAATTTAGGAACTCTTGTAAATGGAGACAAAAAGATAACAGGCATTAGGTGTGCCTGATAGAGATATAGTCCTATAAAACAAATGCAATCCACAGAAGGAAAAGAGAGAGGGGAAGAAACCACAGGCATACAGAGAAAGAATATGTCACAGTGGGCAGAAGGCTAAAATTAAAAACCAGAAACCTCCAGAATTTTATGATAACTTGAAAAATATTTCAAGGCAATAACTCCTGCCAGACCAAAATGAAATTCTTTGTAATATAGACTGTATGATAGCTGATCTGTGTTTATGACATTTATCTTTATGAATTCATTGAGATCATAGGGACAAAGGCTAGACTCATCTTGACATTATCTTGCTTCTCTTCATGAAGAGAAATGTCAGTGTCATAATAAAGACAAGGTGTCTTCTATAGGCACGCGCTCCTTTTGATAGTATATTGTGAAATTACAATTTAAAAACCTGCCTAGATTTTAAAACTGTCCTGATTAATAAAAAAGATGAGGGAAAATATCTTCATTTTCATTGAAAGATAATAGGGTTATGAGTATTCAGATTATTCCTGTTCGGCTTTGGGAAATTTTTTTTTAAACTTTAATACGTTCTTGGGTATCTTTGCAATTTAGGAAATCCATAGCAAGTGAATTATGGAGGGCACGCTGTGGAGTTCTTCTCAGGAGCTGTTAATCTCATCCCCATATCTTACCTCTGCTTCTCTGATCAGCTCTTATCTGCACTTCATTCTGGGTCTGTGGAAGTTGTCACCACCTCCGGCCCCGTACACAAAGCATGTTGGCCTTTCTAAGCCTTGCCTGTCACGCTCCAGCTACCCTGGTATGTGTATGTGTGTGTGTGTGTGTGTGTGTGTATGTGTGTGTGTGTACATATGTGTGTGAACATGTGTGTGGACATGTGTGAGAATGTGTGTATGTATACATGCATCTACTGTGTATGAATATATTTGTACACACACGTGTATATGTGTGCTGTGCAAAGATGTTTGTGGTTGTTGGGGGCAAGAGCCTAGAATATCTTTGCCTCTAGGTTCTATCAGCAGAGGTGATAAATAGGGAAAAGACTTCCAGGTTCTAAGGATCACAGGGAGAGAGCTTCAAGTTCTTTTCTTAGGAAGGAATAATGGGTCACCGGACCTTAAACTGGTTGGTAATACACGTAAATCTGTTGTTATATGTACCAAATTCCCACTCCGGTTGTATGTTTATTTTGCAAAATGTGTAGCTCACATCATCTTTAGCCATGGATGTACCTTATGACAATAAGAGAAATGGGTAGACATAGGCACAGGTGATCTGCATGGACTGGCAGAGTCTTTCATCATGGGGCTGACTTTCTAGAACTTTCTCAGTGAAGCACTGCACCAGCTACTGCATCTCTCACTGCTCAGCAGCAGCCCGAACCAAGCACCTCTCTCATTTGTTTGAGTCACAGTGAAAGTTAATACACAGTTCCAAAGCTACTCCCTGAATGAAGTTTTGCTCTTCAATGTGGCACCAGCTACTGTCATGGCATCAAAACAACCTGAGTACTGTTCTTAAGTTTGCTCTTCCTGCCAATGGCATTTAGTGCTAATTTTTTCCAGACTGTCCCACTAAAGTACATGCTGTTTGTATCAGAAACTCTCACACTAAGATGATCATGTCCAGCATCCATTCCAGCTGGAATTGTATGACAAAACCCACTGACTCACACTGCGAATTAGGGCTCACCCAAGCAGACGGCTGATCCCCTTTTCCTCTTGCTCCTGTGATTTGAGGGGAGATGCAGTGATGTGCAAGTTACGTTTCCAGGGATTTGAAATTGATGCTCACAACTCAGTTAGGAGCCATGGATGAACACAAAGAGTCTGGAAGGCCTAAGAGGATCTAGAAGACATGTCGGGAGGAAGCAGGTTGAGAACAGAGAAGAAAACGGGAAAGTGGACAGGAGAGGCTTGCAATGCACAGCTAGAAGAGCAGAGAGTGAGGGTGGTACTGTCAGGGAGTACACTCAGGACACTGAGCCAGCAAACATGGGGATAGGGGAGGATCCTGTTGTTGTTGTTGTTTTAAAATAGTTCATTGGATAGTTCATTGAATTAGACTTGCAAAATGAATACCATATATCACATTGTACTAAGGAAGAAAATGAATGTATTAAGGCAGAGACTGTATCTATTGAACAAAAGAAGAGTTAGTAATTAAGATTGAGGGTGCTGGATAGATCAGAGAGACAGGCCATGAATTGGTGTCTCCCGGCTTCACCACTCTCAGACAGTTCACATGAAGTCAGTGTGCTCAGTGTTTTAAGCACTGCTCTAGCCAATTACAAACGTGTGGATATGATTTGTCATCTTCAGTTACAGAGAGTATATATCCTACACAACAGGCCCCCTGTTGACAAAGAGAAGAGAAGCCTGTACTGCCCATATTGGGGGACACGAGGGAGAGGGACATTCCATCTCAAATGCCAACTGCTCTGGTGTAGATGTGTCTCTCCCGGAAACCCATGGGTTAAAGGCTTGTTTTCTGTTCTACTTTGATTTCTATTGTGGTGATAAACACAGTGACTAAGCTTAGGAGAAGAAAGGATGTATTTCAGCTTAAACTTTCAGGCTATACTCTGTCATTAATGGAAATCAAATGGGAACTCCAGCAGCAACCATGGAGGACCACACTAGCTTGCTCCGTGGCTGCATGCTCAGCTAACTCATGCTCTCTTCTCATACAATATATCCCGACCACAGTTTCCCCTCCCCCCCACTCCTCCCACTGCTCCCACCTCCCAGATCCATTCCTCCTCTGTTTCTCTTCAGAGAAAAGTGTGCTTCCCAGGGATATCAGCCAAGCCTCAGCATAACAAGTTGCAATAAGCCTACCCACAAACTCTCATACCAAGGCTGGATAAGGCAACCCAGTAGGAGGAAAACTTTTCTAAGAACAGGCAAAAGAGTCAGAGACACACACCTCAACTTCCATTGTTAGAAGTCCCACAAGAACACCAAGCTATACAACCATAACATATATTCAGCTAATTTTGATATATAGCCCAGGCCCATCTACCTGACTAGGAATGGTGCTGCCCATGGTGGGCTGTACTATCCCTCATCAATTAACAACCAATACAGTCCCTCTCAGAAATGGCCACAGGTCAATCACATTGAGACAATGCTTCAGTTGAGGTTCCCTTTTTCTCCGGTGACTTCAAAATGACACTAACTAACCAGGACTCTTCTGCCTATGTCATTAGTGGGAGGCTCACCAATCCCTAAGAAGGCTTTGTAGTTAGAAATCCTCCTGTCATATGGAAGAATCTTTAGAGGGGATATTGGAGCCCTAGACACTCTTCCTCTTTTGCTTACTGGCTGCTATGTTCTGAGAAGTTTGCTCTGCGCTGTGCCCTGTACCACACACAGCATGATGGCTCTCTATAGACCATAACGGCTGCAGACCAAGTCAACTTTACCATTTTGTAAGAGGATAGAGTCAAGGTTTTTGTCACACAAATCTAAATAGCAAACCAATGGATCTAAAGTTTTTCCCCTTTAAGGCGTTATCACTCTGGCTTATAAAGAATTTCCTTTTGATACCATCAAAAGGCTTGGCAGTAGGAGGACAAATGGAATGAATTTTCTCAACATAGCATAAGGGAAATTCTTGGGTTTTAGGAAAGGTTCCAAGTGGTCAATATCTTCTCTTTCCTTATCATGAAAAGATCTTTATCCTAGCCCCTACTCATACCGTATAGAAAAACTTGGGCAGGGCAGTCCATGTTTAAATATTATAAGGTCTATGTCATCAGGACCCTACCTTAGAAAACACCCATAGGTGACCGTTGGCAAAGTCTTTAAAACACAGCTGGTTGTCACATGGGGAAGGGAACTGCTAGCAACTGCTGTGTAGAGATCAGGAATGGTAACAACCCTGACAATGCATGGCATGGCCCCAGGCAGAGAGAGTTGTCAAAGTGTCAAGGCTGAGAAGCTTTGGGAAACCACAGAGTCATGCCAGTGAGTCCGCTTTTTAAGCCCTCAGCAAATATTTAATAATCCCTGTGCTGTGTCTTGGGCCCCACAATGCAGAAATGAGAGATCACCCTGGCCTCTATGAATTTGCCACTTTGAACAAAGACAACACATATCAACGTTCAGAGCAAAGCTACATTATCCCAGGGGTAGACCAGATACCTAAATACAGGTGTAATGGAATGGACTAGTGTTAGATGGATGGAGGAGGGGATGGGGTAAGGTGCAGGAAGGTGGGAGGAATGGAGGGTAGTTTGTATGGGACAAAAAACAAAAACAAAAACAAAACCCAACACCTGGGACAAGCCTTAACTGGGATGGTATTTGACGGGTCAGACTGCATAAGGTCAGATGAGCCAGCTAAAAAGACTTGGCAGCTGAGTTCTGTCCATCCATTTCTCTTTACAGCATCTTCGAGCAAGAGGAAAGTACTCAGGGGTTTTGGAGTTGGAAAAGCCACAGTTGGAGAAACACAAAGGGGAATGTTCTCCTGGCAGTGAGCAGGCAGGGTGTCTAACAGCTCTGCCTGCACAGCCACCAGGTGCAAAGGCAGAGACAAATGCTGCCTGTGGCCTTGGGCCGCGGTTCTCATTAACACACCTGGTGGCTGCGTCTGCCTGTCCCAGATGTCTATCTTGCTGCTAATCATTCATGTCCTTCCTGTTGTTTACGGCTGTGTGTTTATTACCGTTTTTGAGCTATGACTCTAAGTACTCTTAATGATAGTTAATTTGGGGTATCAGATCACCTAGGGATGGCAGCACTGGGAAACCAAAGGGAAGGGGGAGCCAGGGGGTGATGTTTGTGTTCATTGTCTTGACTATGCTGATGGTTTTACAGTGTGGGCGTGTGCCAAACCTTACCTATTGTAGCTTATTTCATATAACTTTTAGATTTGAGATTGAACCAAGAGCTCTTTGGGATTAAGCTTGCACTCTACCCCTGAGTTAGACCTGAACCTCACAATCTGGGTATCTTAAATAGGCAGAATTGAATGCACGTCAGCTATTTGTTTGTAATTCTGTACAATGTAATTGCTTTAAAGCTTTGTAACAGTCCCAGACATCTTACACATGTATTGAAGCCTCTAACAAGCCAGTGAGTGAGATGCTATCAGTGGTCTCATTTGCAATAGGATAAACTAAGGTAAAGGGAGATTCGTCAGCCCAGCCTGGGATTCAGAATGTAATGCAGCTGTCTGGATCTCATGTGCGCTTAATTGCTACTTGAATTCATCTCAGTATTAGTGGCCTCTTTCCTTTGCACCAGGGAAAGGGACACAGAGTAACCAGTGACCCTTGACACTGGCCTGCATTTACTATGTCCTATGGGACTTAGTAATTTGACAAGATGCCAACCACAGGATCATAGGCTACCCTGAGACTATGGGAAACTGAGTCAACGAAAGGCTACCTCATTTTCTTTACCTTAGAACAGATGAAAATGGGGCAGCATTGTTACCTATCAAATACCAAAGAGCCTCTCAGTAGGGCAAAATAAGAGACTGATGCAACTTTATCAATTACAACACCATCCTTCTTATATCCCCTTCCTTTTTGTAAGATTTATTCAACTATGCAGTCAGAAGTGTCCCACTGACAATTCTCAAGAGTGGACCCTCCCTCCTCAGACCGCCTCAAGTCCAAACTACCCAAAGCCTTGCATGCTGTGACAGACCCTAGTACCACCTTACTGAGATACCCTAAAATCTTCCATCAAACAAGTGTTAATCCCAGTGTCCATCACACTCTGTTCCCATGAGCAATGGTGGACAGCAGACCTGCTCCACCAGCTGTGTCTCCTACTCCTTCAAAAGTCTCTTCTTCACCCATCTCTGCCATCTCCTGTCCTCCCCCCATGCCCTTTTTATATTTCTTCTATTTCCTTTTCTTTATGTCTTGTGACTTCCAGGGATTTCTGTCTCCTGGTCTTCAAAGTCTGTGTAATTCTCTCACCTAGGAATTTTCACCTAACAAACAGAACATGCCCAAACAGGGAACCTACTCCTAGAAAGGTGCTCAGGGTAGATTACAGTGTGACCCCTTGCTTCAGTATTATGCGTCCTCTCTTGTTTTGCCATTTGCTGGCTCCGATGGAGCCAGTAGCCATATTGTAAACTGCTCTATGAAGAATTCTGTAGCTGGTGACCTTATGACTTAGTCTGTTTTGTTTCTGTTGATGTGCGATGAAGACCATGACCAAAAGAAACCCGAGGAGAAATAGGTTTATTTGGCTTACACATTCTGATTACAGTCCATGATTAAGGAAAGCCTAGGTAGAACTTCAAGTAGGAAAGAACATGGAGGCAGGAACTGAAGAACAGGCTACTCACTGGCTTACCCACCTCCCTTTTATAATAATACTGCAGGGATCACTTGCCGAAGAATGAGACTGCTCACATTGAGTTGGACCCTCCCACATCAATCATTAATCAAGAAAATGTCCCACAGATTTGTTTATGAGCCGATCTGATGGAGGCATTTTCACCGTTGAGGTTTTGTCATCTCATATGACCTGAGTTTGTGTCAAGCTGGCAAATAAACAAAACAGAACAAAACCAAAATCTAAACATCAAGTACAAGAATCCCAGAAGCACCACCTAAGAACTGAGCTAGGTCTTTGGGACGGCAGCCAGTGGGATTCTGGTTTTGGGTTTGACCATAGCCTTGGGAGAGCCAGTGAGAAAGACACTCAGCTCAATTTTGCTGGGTTATTCCCCACAGAAACTAAGACAGTAGGGTTTTGGCTTAGAGAGGCTCTAAATTTTAGGATAATTTGTTACACAGCTATAGGTAGCTATTAGGAACTGCTATCACAAACAGATGAGTCATCCTACCTTGTAGAACAAGGTAGAAAACTCCTTCATGGCTGACCATTGCACCAAAGGGAATGTTTCATAGTCTCTGAATGCCCAAAGTTTTGGCATAGCCTTTGCCTTCACCCAGTTGAACTGCCTGCAGGTCCCAGAGCTTGGCAAGTGATTGCTCTTCCTTCAGTAGCAATTATAAGTTCCTCTTTGAAGGTGGGAAGTCAGCCCATATTAAAATTACTTACTTTTCCTCTAACTTCCAAAGCCCAGAAAACCAGGAACTATTGAGGGGGGAAAGTAGGGGGGAAGCACCCAGAAATCAGGAAATAAAGTCGACATAAGAAGGCACATAGAGAACACAGACGAATGATAACGGGGTTTGTTGGGTTCAAAGAGACAGCACCATTCTGCAGTGAAAGCTGAGCTTGCTCGCACAGGAATGGAATATTCTTTGTAAGAGAATTGGACTGATTGGAGCTGGGAAGCTACATCTCTAGCTGGGGTTTGGGGGGGGGTGAATAATGGTAGGAGCCTTAGGTAAAAAGAGACTGTTGCTATTTCAGGCCAATCAACACAAGCAGCCTGAGGCATAGGCAGATTCCGAGGGCCTTGCTCCCATGGGTGCCCATCATGCCATAGCCTCTGGGTACATTTACAAATATTATTTTTAGATGTCATTTTTTTCCTGTTGCTTTTCAGAACTTCTGACTGCAGCATCACTGTATCCCTTCAGCCTCCAATTCATTTCCCCAGCCCCCAACCCCCAGGTTGGGGAGTCTATGATCTACTCTGCTCAAAATTCCTGTGAAATCGCCTCTTCTGAATGCTGTTTCTATTTCTCCTCTGTAGCACCCATTGTTGCTTGGTTTAGGAGAGTTGAAAAGGGAGGAAGCCTTTGTTAAGAGTTGCAATAGTGGGAAATATTTAACAGTATGTAAATCCTGCGGGCAGATGTGAGGCTGAGTGGGGAGGAGGAGGAGGCCACTCAGCTCTTTTAAACAAGGAAACATATTAAAATGCCCTCATTAGCTCGCGGAGTGTTCTAGAATCGGCAGTTGCCTGCTGGGAGTTTGGGTTAAGTTTCTCTGGGGGTATAACTAAATTGTACAACCTCTCGCAGAGGAAGACAAGAGAGGAGCGTCTCATCTCGTGATTTGTAAAATTCGGAGATGGGGAGGGGGAAAGCCCTCCGTGCCTCATTCTCAGGAAAGATGAGGACAGGTTGCCTGAAGCTAGTCAGGTAGGAGCTGTTAACAGTAAGGAGAGCTGGCCTAGCAGAGCAAGCCAGAGGCGGAGGCCATGTGTCACCTTGTAAAAGGGTGCTTGGAAGAGGGATTTATCACTGTTCTAGGAGTATGGGTGGTTGTGTAGGAAGACATAGTGCAGAAGGAGACCTGCTATCCCTAAGCCTTAGTGTTAGCCACCGTCTTCTGGCCTTCATCCATCTGCCACTTAACCCTCCCTTCCCATCATTCCCTCTTCCCCTTCACAGCCCAAGAATTCTGCTACCCTCCATCTCTTAAGATCTGTCTTCCTGCTCCTCACCCATGCCTCCCAGGCTCTGAGGTTCTAAATGCTTGCTCCAAATTAAATATACAGAGCTAAAGGGTCAACGCTAGCATCCGCATGTGACTGAGAATATGTGGCTTTTGTCTTTTCGGGTTGGGGTTTCTTCTCCAGCCTGATGGTTTCCAGGTCCTTCCATTTACCTGCAAAATTCATACTTTTGTGTTTATTTATAGTTTAATAAAATTCCAATGTTACAATCTACCCACAAGTTGATGAACATGTATGTCTTAGCTATCATGATTAGAGCAGTAATCAGTTAAACGTGTCTCTGCTGTACAGAGTCCTTCAGCTGCTATTCCCAGGAGTGGTTTGGCTGGGTCCTGTGGTAAATATCTTTCTAGCTTGAATAACTGCCACACTAATTTCCACGTGAGCTGTACCAGATTCCACTCCCACGGATAGTACATGAGACTCTCCTTTCCCCTCACATCTTTGCCAGCAATTTTGGTTTATTGTTTATTTGTTTGTTTGTTTTTTCTAACATTAGCCATTCTGAGTGGTACAAGATGAAATCTCAAAGTAGTTTTCATTTTAATTTCCCTGATGGTTAAGGATAGTGAACAATTTAAAATAGTGTTTTGAGACAGGATCTTTCTATGTAGCTATCCTAGAACTCATTCTCTAGACTAGACTGGTCTCAGACTCACAGAGATCTACTGCCTCTGTCTACAGAGTATTAGGATTAAAGGTGATGTGGCAGCATTTCTGGATTTAGTAGTAAATTTTCTTAAAAATATTTCTTAGCTGTTAGGTTTTTTTTCCTTCAAGAATTCTTTGTTCAATTCTATATCCCACATTTTTTTCTATTGAGACAGGATCTCACTATGCCCCCTGGCCTTGAAATCACAAAGATATGCCTACCTCTGACTCTAGGGTGATGGGAGGGTCACCCCAGATGGATTGATGCCCATTATAAAGGGATTCAAATATGTGGTTTGGGTTCTTGATCTCTCTTTCTTACCTTCTGCCATGGGATAGAGACCCTTTGGAGATTCTGATCTTCAGTCATGGATCTTTTAAATCTGCATAGCTATAAAAATAAATTTCAATTCATCAGAGGTTACTTGGTCTCTGGTATTCTATTACAGCAGGAAACGTTTTTTCAACAGAAATAACAAAATAGACAAAATTCTCATGCTGGTTGAGCAATAGTTTTAGTCAGAGAAAACACACCAAACCAAACAAACACACAATGAACAAGAGAAAGCAATTTAAAAAGCGGTATAGTGGGAGATGGCATGTGTGAAAGAGACATATAATAAGCTGGGGGTTGGGGAAGTAGATTTGTGGCGAGAGTCCATTGGCATGACACTTGTGAGAACAAGGAGTGGGTGCAAACCCAAACCCCAAAGCACAGCTGGGGAAGAACACCTGGAGCCAAGAGACAGAGCTCTGCAAAGGTTCCTGATGAGTGCATTCCTGATTCACGGGAAACAGAAAAGAGACTCATGGACTCAGAGGGGATGGAGGAAGAGGCAGGGAGAGTCTGAGACAACAGGGATTTAGGAGTTATGGCCAAATAACTTGCCATGAATTGAAAGGATCAATATAATACTGCTTTGGCTTGAGAAAGTGTCTCCCCAAGGCTCTCTTGTTGCGGTGCCTCAGGGTTGGTGGAACCTTAACAAGGTGTTGCCTGTTGGAAGGAAGGTGAGTTGTGGGTGATATTAGAAGCCCCACTCTCTCTGTTTCTTAGTTCCCATGGTACTAAACAGCAATGGTACAGACCTCTGAAACCTGAAGCCAGAGCAGACACTTCCTCCTTATACACTGATCATCTCAGACATTGTCACGCCCACATATCATGTCAGTTTCCATGACAGCACTCTGTCTGAACATTACAGGTATCATTGGAGTGTAGGCCAAGCTACAGTCTCATCTGGAGGCTCAACTAAGTCATGGCCCACTTTTAAGCTCACACACATTGTCAGTAGAACTCATTGTTTGTAGTTGAAGGCCAGAGAGCTTCATGCTGTTTCCTGGTAGGAGAGGGGGCACCTTCATCTCTTTGGGGTGATGAAGAATTCTCCACATGGCAGCTCAAGACACAGCAGCTTGTCTTTCAAGACAGTCCGGGGAGTCCGTGTGTGTCAGTCATTTTTATGATTTGACAGGAAAGGCAGTTCTTTAGGTCACACTGTAAACTGTACATGGTTCTGGTGAGGACCTTGTTGGCCTTGGAATCCCAATGATGATATCTGTATGGAAAAATTCAGAGGAGGAAGCAGGCTCCCTTAAAAGTCCATTCTTGTTGGAACCATTCTAGTACCACAGACATGACCCAGTCTTTGAGACAGCATCAGTGTTTCTAGGGGCTCGCATGACCTCACTACACTCACCATGCCCACCTCCAATAGACAGTGCTGTGTCTTCAATGGCATGAGTACCTGTGTTCAAGAAGCAAGATACTAAGTATGAATAAGATAAAAGATGGCCATGTTGCCCTTGCTCCTAGTGGTGCCCCATCCATCCTGCAACTCAAAACTCCAGTGAGTTGAAAAGTTTGGATGCCAGAAGGCTAATCTTCTTGACTCTGGCAACACATGAAAGGCGTGGAAGTGAACTCAAGGCGGCACCCTGATCTGTGACTCAGCCTCTTCAGGAAAGGAGACTAGCAGGAAGGAGTCAGATTTGAGGTTTACAAATCTATATAGGGTAACAGGGCAGGCTGGGGTTAACAGAATCCAAGGAGGAATTCACAAGGCATCTTAGAAGTGGCCCCAAGTGGTGAATTCTGTAGTAGTGACCCCGATATGGCATGAACAGATCCTGCACCTACCCACACTGTCCATTTTTTATATCAATTGCAGGTACAGTGGACAGTTCCTGTATGTGCTTCAATGGTTGGCCTCCTGTGCCTTCCACATCTGTTTTTCTTCATTAGAACTTCCTCTGAAGGTGTAGTACTTCTTTCAGTTTGGGACAATTGGCAGGAAGTTCATGAGATACAACACTTCCTAAGTAGGCTTAGAGCAATAGTTAAGAATGAAGCAGGAAGCTGGAAAAGGGGGCTCAGGGTCAAACGTGCAAGTCACTCGTATGTATTTTGTGAGAACAGAGGCTAGGGTTAAAAGGAGGATGAAGGGTTCACAGGGCAAAGTCTAGGGCATGGAGGAAGAGGGATATGAGAAATAATACTTGGGTGTCAGCTAGCCAAATCAATCAGTTAGGAGGAGGGCTGGAGCTCTAGGCCAGAGACAGCGGCCAGCCAAGCCCTTGAGGATGTGAGAGCTCCAGTGTGTTTGCACATGTCTTTGCTTCAAACATGCTGCTGATGTTAATAAATCAAGTAAAGACAGTTTCTAAAGAATCCTCACCAACTCCAGGAGTCCACCTCACACCATCTTACAAGCATACACCTTTGTAAGAACAAAGACAATGTCAACTGCACTTAAAGACACTTGCCAGGGGTGGCAGCACCAGCTTGTGGCTAGCAGCTAGCAGAGCATCAAGGTTCATGGCGCAAATTAGAGATGGAAAGATGGTGGCACATCAATCCCCTACACTTGGGGAGTGGTACCTAAAGAGTACATGATCATCTACATGGCTAAGCCCCCGTGAGTGTTCCTTCGACTCAGCCAATGAGAGCCCAAAGAGCTAAATAACCTCGCACAATGACATTGGTCAGGTCTCTGCCTTAGCCCTGTACAAACCCCCATGATGAAGCTTGAGAACTTTTTCCACTTTCGGAAACTTCTCCCATTCTTGAGAGTTTTTCTCATTTTTCTCCATTTCTTATCTTTCTATAACCTTTCTTAATGAAGTTTATTTCTGCTCTGCATCCTCCCGTGAAAGTCTGGGTCTTTAATCCTCATTGACATGGATGACCAATTCAGAGCCACTCTCTCAGGTTTAGTTTGACTGTTGAATGTCCAGCACTTTAGGACCCCCCAGGTGAGGCATAAATGGAGTAAGAAGGGTTATATTATGTTCAAAACCTCTGTATCAGTAGAGCCGAATGTAGAACTTACAGACTCACATGTGTGGCTAGGCCTGTTTGGAGTTGCTCTGTGAATGGATCCATAGGAGTTTCCAGTGGGATTTAGCCTCTGGCGCCAGGGCAGCAGCCAACCCAACAGTATACACTCAATTGATATTTATTCCATTATGTCTCATGTGTCTCCTTCCTGGACTCTGCTCTTAGGAATTGCCTCAGATTATCCAGCCTAAGATACCGAACCCTCTTTTGCCCACACTGTGTAAGAGCGTCTACATTAATGGATGGGGGTCTACCATATAGGGCTTCAGCTCAGACCATGAGAGTCACTCAGGGACAAGACTGCGCTTTCTCTGGTAACAGAACATGGGTTTCCATCAACACCCTCCCCTCTGCCTCCCGTCCAAGCCTCAGTCCCACTGACCCAATTTCTAACAACATTTTCATAGCAAGTCCTTTCAAATTGTAGCTTATTGTTTTGGGTTTGCTATTTAGTAAAATAAATAAATAAATAAATAAATAAATAAATGAGTGTTTATTAGAAAGTATATTGATTGCAGTCATTTCTGGAAAAAGAAAAATGCCTGCCAGGAAGCAAACTGAGGTGGGGAAGGGAAGGTTTATTCTGGCTTATGGTTTGAGAGGATATTGTCCACCACAGTAGAGAAGGCATTCTGTCAGGTGACTCCATAAGACTTCTCTTTTAGCAGGGCTTGAGATACCTTGCTCCCATCCCAAGGGTTCAGGACATAGAGGGAGAGAGGGAACACATACAGACACACACACATACAGAGAGAGAGAGACAGACAGACAGACAGACAGACAGACAGACAGAGAGATAAAGACAGAGAAACAGACTGACTGACTGACTGACTGACTGACTGACTGACTGACTGACTGGCTAGAAACAGTCCTGCCCCACAATATTGCTCCATGACCCCCTTCCTCTGGCCTGGTCCCAGCTCCTAAATATTCTAGAGTATATGAGTTACCTTTTCTAATGCTGTGACACTATTCTGACCAAGAAGTAACTTTGAGGGAAAGGGACTGCTTGGTGCAGAGTTCTAGGTAGGGACAGGTTAAAGGCAGCTGACCATATTGCAGCCACACTCAAGAAAACAGGATCCAGCTAGCAAACCTCCAGGCTGGCCACTGGCGATCCACTTCCTCCAGCTTCACCTTCTAAAGCGTCTTTGCTACCACCACCACCAGTTGGGAACCAAGTGTTCAAATACAAATACCTGTGAGGGATATTTCACATTCAAGCCCCAACACAGACCCTCACCAAACAACTCTACCACAGGGGGACATGGGGGGGGGGGAGCAAGTATGCAAAAAGAAGGAGCCTACTGGGGGAATTTTCATATTCAAATCATAATAGAGTTTAAGGCTTGTTCCTACCTGGAATTGAAAAGGAACCCCAACTTCCCTAGTCCTGCCCCAGATAGGCTGTGACTCATAATCCCTATCTTTAAATCAGATTGACTATGCATTTAATGTAAATAAGTTGCTGCATATTCATGTATCAGTTATTGCTTTTATGCTGATGTTCCTGTTTGATTTACAGGATTCCCATTCAGAACGGGCATCGCCTAGAAGACAGGAAATATGTTTGCCTTATTCTCTTTGGTATGCAGGGGCGTGTTTACTCTATATTTCTTGTACTGGTGGAGAAGTCTCTCCCTCCTGTGAAGGATTCCCCTCTCTTGACTCAGTTGAGTGGGCAGTACAGCATGCATGGCATAGAAACTTTTAAACCTTACCCACTCTCTCATCTAAATCAGTTTGGAACTATGATGTCCTGAGAAACATCTTCAATATTATCAGATCTAATTTCCTAGAGGTCAGTACACAGGAGAAAAGAAGAATGAAAAGGAAGACCTTCTGGTTTGCAGCCTCCCAGGCTTCTGTGGGAAGGTGTTGTGTGGCAGATACAGTGTTGACGTCCATGGGCCCCGTGTTGTACTTCACACCAGCTCCCACATTATGAGACACGCCAGCTTTTGTGAGGTCTCCGTCGGCTTGTTGGTAGTTCAGGTTGGGCTGTGGTGCTTCTCCCTGTGATTGTCCCTTCTGGTGGGGACAGTTCTGTTCTTTCTGACACACTGTGCTTCATAGGGAAGAGTGGAGCTGGGACCCAGAGAGCAGTGTGACCCTTGGCCAAAGAGAAATTAAGGAGTGAATGGTCAGGGTTCTCCAGGAAGCTATGATTACTTCTCCAAGCAAAGCCACTCTTGGAGAGAGGAAGGGCTCACACCGTTTTATGACAGGTAACTTTTGCCCTCCGTAACAGGCACCTTTCTTGTAGATGTAGTGCTGTGCTGTTGGGAGTGAGGAGTGTGATCCAGCTTCCCACTGTTCACACTGGGTCACAGATGATCTGTACCAAGGAGGTGACACAGCCATCCAAAAATGTGTCTTCCGTTTTGATGAGTGCCAGAGATCAATTGGAGTGACCCCAGGACAATTGTCCAATTTGTTGGTAGTGCTCTTTTTTATACTTAATGACACAGAATTTGAAATGAAACAGCCATACTTACGTTCATTTATACATATATAGCATTATTATATTCATTAATTCATAAAGGGTGGTGCTTGCTACGACAAAGATCGAGCTTGGTACAGCAGAATGCTTGCCTGGCATGCTAGCGTTCCTTCTCCAGCACTGCATAGAAAAACAGTGAACATAACATAATAGGCATGTAATTTAGTACTTCTGAGTGTAATTTCATCCTATGTTACACAGGGATTTAAGTGTTATACTGGGCTATATAAGACCCTAGTTAAAAACAGAAAACCTGAATTTCCTAGCCTCTACCACCAAGGGAACCTGATTCTCTTACACATTATGTCTCTTAGGTCATATCTGTACTCTGACCAGCATCCCTACCTAGAAAGTGGAGGGAGGGCTGAGAGCCACCAGAACTCAACTCTACACCTCAGCAAGAGCAGTGCCCATTCGCCTTCGTTCTGGTTTATTCTTTAGAGATCAGCCCAAGTTGTCTCACTCCCTAAACCACATCTAAGGACGCCTGTTCATCATCCGTGTCTCTCCGAATGCTCGAATAACTGCTGTCCCTGGCACCCACACCACCATTTAATCATGTGCTTTTTGTATTGTTCCTTAACAGTTACTGCATTTACGTCCCATTTCCTTGTTCAAATCTGTAAGTTCTTAAGAATAAGCTTATCAAGTAAGCCCAGAGCTGGGAAAATAACAGAAACTCAACAGTAGATGTCTGAATGTTGGGAAGAAAGGAATGAATACATGTGCCAAGAGATGCATAGTGCATACTATAGGTGACCTGAAAAGTTCTGGAACATGTTTTGCAGCTGAATCACCGCAAGGGTGGCCCAGAGGAGCTTGTGCTTCGGCAGCCATCAATAGTAAGGAAGACAGTACCCTGCAGTAGCATAACAGGGCAGGGCTACTGGATGGGGGCAGGCTTGTACTCTATATGCACTTAAAGGGATCTCTAAGTTGTTATTTTTCAGTTCAAAAAACACAAAGAACAGACATAATACTTTCCCCCATTCGTTTCTTCCCTTTAAAAAAAATGAAATAAAATTCAATGGAGCAAAAGTGGTGCCTCCACCTTCACCTCCATCAAAGGCAGCCCAATACCCATGAAGACCCTCATTGAATGGGCCTGACTTTTGTGACTTTGTTTTCTCTAAGGTAGATTAGCTCTACTGTTGGAGAAGCAGGCTGGTCTGAAAAGCCAGGTTTCTTCAAGATTTCTTTCTCTTTTTCTCTTTCTCTCTTTCTTTCTTTCTTTCTTTCTTTCTTTCTTTCTTTCTTTCTTTCCTTCCTTCCTTCCTTCCTTCCTTCTTTCTCTTCCTCCTCCTCCTCCTCCTCTTCCTCTTCTTCTTTTTTCCTTCTCCTTCTCCTCCTTCTTCTTCTTCCTCCTCCCCTCCCCCCTTCTTTATTAATTTATGTGAGTACATTGTAGCTGTCTTTAGACACACCAGAAAAGGACATCAGATCCCATCACAGATGGTTGTGAGCCACCATGTGGTTGCTGGGAATTGAACTCAGGACCTCTGGAAGAGCAGTCAGTTCTCTTAACCACTGAGCCATCTCTCCAGTACCTCAAGGTATCTTCTTACTCTCAAATCCTTCTGGTTTTCTTTGCTTTGTATTGAATCATAGACATCTTCCTAATTATGGCAATTTGTTTGTTGTTGAAGATGGGGAAATGTTTTTGTCAGATTTGATTGAATAAAATATCTTGGAAGCGTTAAACAAACAAACAAACAATCCTCAAGTTGGCTGTGCTAGTCTAGATCTGTAACCCCAGCATTCAGGTATATTTAGGAGAATCAGGAATTCTAGCTAGTTAGGGCTACATGCAAAATATAACAAAACCAAAACACTCAATATGTTGTTTAAACCATATGAGTACCTGCTATGGTAGCACCTTCCAGTAATCCCAGCAGCTGGAAGGCAGGGACAGTAGAACATCAAGTTTAATGTCAGCCTAGGATAAGTTGTGAGACCCTACCTAAAAATAAACCCAAAGGCTGGATTTAGCTACTTGGTGGAGATCTACTGGAGCACGCACAAGTCTCAGGTTTGGTTCTCAGCAATATAAAACAAAATTTAGTGGAGTTCCCCACCCCTCTCTGTCCTGTCTTGTTCTACTTTGCTAATTAAAACCTTAGGAGTCTGAAGTTGCCTGAGATGCATTTAGATCTTGTTTTGAGGTTTGCTTCCTTGATAAGGAACAGGACAGGGTGAGTGCGTTAAAGATTATGGTACACAATACCAGTGCTAACTTAGCTATTTTCCCCTGTTGTCGTACTAAACACCAAATACAAGCAACAAATGGAGGATGAGAGGGTTCTTGGCTCACATCTCAGGGATACAGTCTATAGTGGTCAAGGGGCAGGAGCTTTAAGCTTGCTTAATCACAGGAAGCAGAAAGCAATGAGCACACGGGTGGACTCAACGCACTTTCTCTGTTTTATACAGTCAAGGCTCCCTGACCAGGGAACCGTCTGGCCCATGGTTAAGATTTATCTTCTCACATCAATTAATTTAATCAAGACAGCCCCTCGCTACAGGTTCAAAGGAGAGAGTCCCTTGCAGATGTACCTGAGGCTTGTCTCCTACATTATCTAAAACCTGTCAAGTTGAGACACAACACTAACCTCATCACTGCCCTGTAACTTGCATCTCAATCAGGTCAGAAAGCATTAGCCAACCCCTTCACTGTACCTCAGGAACCTAGAGGTTGGCCAGTGGCCTACTTAATGTGGCCTATCCGTTTTGCATTAAAATGATACAAAAGCTAAATTTGGTGTCCATAACTGGAGTTTACTAGGCATGGTTATATTGATTACATCTGCCCACTTATATGTCTACAGCAGCAGCTTCCTTTTTCTTTTTTTGTTTTATTTAATTCCCCCCTCTTTATTAGAAATAAATTTTCCACACAATGTGCTTTGATTATGGTTTCCCCTCTCTCTCCTCCTCCCCAACTGTTCTCCCCACCTCCCCTCTCCTCTAACCCTTCCTGTCTCTCATTAGAAATCAATCAGGCTTCTAAGGGGTAATGATAAAATATAATAAAGTAAAACGTAATATTGTAAAACAAAAACTAACACATTGGAATTGGATAGAACAAAGAAAAAGGAGGAAGAGAGTCTGAGAGAAGGTACCAGAAACAGAGACCGGCTTGTTCACACACTCACAAATCCTTAAAGACACTAAACTGGTATCCATCATGTAAACACAGAGGGCCTGTAGTATAAACAGAGAGCAGAAAATATATTAAAAATAATAAAAACAGGATAAAATTCACAAAACAAACAAGCAAGAAAAAAACCAAAACCAAAAGGAAGATTCCTGACCTGACACTGTGAGCCACGGAAGCCCCAGAGATACTGTTGCGTTTACTTATGTTCTGTTGGCGTCTGCAGCTGGGCATGCAGCCTGCCCTTTGGAGCAGTGCGTTTCCCCAGTGAGACTCCCGGGGAGGAAACTACATTTTCCTTTGTAAGTGGGTATCAATTCGAGGTTGCGTCTAGGTTAGGAATGAGGGCTGCATCCTCTTCTCTTTCCAGCTCTAGAACCACCTGGTGCGGATGCTTGCAGGCTGTGCATGCTGCCTCGGTCTCTGTGAGCTCATGTGTGCACCAATATTGGTGATTTAGAGAGTCTATTTGGAGTTCTGTAGGCTTCTTGTACGTTCATGGGCATCTCTTTCTTTAGGTTAGGGAAGATTTCCTCTATAATTTTGTTAAAAATATTAACTGGCCCTTCAAGTTGGGAATCTTTGTTCTCTTCTATACCTATTGTCCTTAGGTTTGGTCTTCTCATTGTGTCCTGGATTTCCTGGATGCTTTGGGTTAGGCGCTTTTTGCTTTTTGCGTTTTCTTTGACTGTTGTGTCAATGTTTTCTATGGTATCTTCTGCACCTGAGATTCTCTCTTCCATGTCTTGTATTCTGTTGGTGATGCTTGCATCTATGACTCCTGGTCTCTTTCTTAGGTTTTCTAACTCCAGGGTTGTCTCCCTTTGTGATTTCTTTATTGTTTCTACTTCCAATTTTAGATCTTGGATGGTTTTGTTCATTTCTTCCACCTGTTTGATTGTGTTTTCCTGTAATTCTTTAAGGGATTTTTGTGTTTCCTCTTTAAGTGTTTCTAGCTGAGTACCTGTGTTCTTCTGTAGTTCTTTAAGGGAGTTATTCATGTCCTTCTTAAAGTCCTCTATCACCATCATGAGAAGTGATTTTTAGATACGAATCTTGCTTTTCCTGTGTGTTGATATATCCTTGACTTGCTATGGCGGGAGAACTGGGTTCTGATGATGCCAAGTAACCTTGGTTTCTGTTGCTTATGTTCTTATGCTTGCCTCCTGCCACCTGATTATGTCTAGCGGTATCTGCCCTTGCTATATCTGACTGGAGCCTGTCCTTCCTGTGATCCTGGTTGTGTCAGAACTCCTCAGAGTTCAACTGTCTCTGGGATCCTGGGATCCTGAGGTCCTGTGGTCCTGGGTGTGTTAGAGAGCCTGGCAGTGGAGCTTCCACTGGGTGCTGTGGGACTGGCTGTGGAGTTCATGCCCAAGGTATCGATCCAGACAGGAAGGTACCTGTGTCTCTGGTCAGAAGTTCCTGGGTGCTCTGGTCCTGCTGGTCCCAGTTACTTCCAGTATTGGGGCAGATGTTGTGTCCTCCTCTCCTCTGAGCCTATAATCCTGAGTGTGTTAGAGCGCCTGGGAGTGGAGCTTCCTCTGGATGTTGTGGGAGGCAGCAGCTTTCATGTTGCTGGGGAGGACCATCACAGCAAGCTCGGTATGAGAAGGCTGCCCAGGTTGCCCCTGGGCCTTTCACAGGAGTTTGGACGCTGCTTTATTCTGTCCATTTTCTCTCACACAGCTAACCCTGGTTGGCCAGCCCCTAGCATTGTATTACCTTTAATTCCAAATTCCTAATACTGGGAAGCTTTTGTTCATAAATGCACATTGAGTTTTCTCCTTCTTAATTTCAATAAATCTACCTCCAAATAGGGCAGCCAACAAGAAGGACTTGTAGTCAACGTTTAAGCCTGCATCAGGGGTCTGGGTATTTCTACTCTGTATGGGGCATTTTTATATTATGCCAGAATTGATGTTTGTGACTTGAAGGATTTTGTAAAAGTAATTGTATGAAATTACATTGTAAAAGATGCTATTTGGTCTCTTTTCTGTAATATCGCATTACTGGGTAAGCCATATTGTGGGGAACTCTGTGAATAAGCTCCCATGCCCATAGCCTCCTTCCTATACACCCAGGTACGTTTAGATGAATGTCCTGTTCAGCTGTAGTCAAGAATCCATGGAGCTGGGAGGGAGGTGTTTCCATCAGTCGTGTGATTGCCATGCAAGCATGAAGAGCTGAGCTCAATCTCCAGAACCAATGTAAAACAATAACTAAAGCTCCCAGCCATCATCCCATCCCTGGGGGGTGTGGAGACCGGAGAGTCCTTAGAGCTTGCTGGCCAGTCTGTCTGTGTGAGTCAGGGAGGGCCAGGTTCAGGGAGATCCTGTCCTGGTTTTCCTTCTGTTGCTGTGATAAAATACCCTGACAAAAAGCAATGGAAGGAAGGAAGGTTGTGTTTGGCTGACAATTCCAATTTATAGATGATTTATGCAGGGAAGGGAAGGCAGGAGCTTTAAGCAGTCACACCCATAGCCAAGAGCAGAGATCGCTGATTGCACACCTGTCTATGCTGAGCTTACACACTCCACCCTTACACCCTCCACTCTTCCACATTTTAAACACTCTAGGTCCCCAAACCCTGGGAACGGTGCCACCTGTATTGGATAGAGTCTTCCAAGATCAATGAACATCATCAAGACAATTGCTCACAGGCCAATCCGATATCCTTTACTGAGACTCTCTTCCCAGCTGATTCTAAGCTGTGTCAAATTCACCATGGAAGTATCTGTCTCAGAGGCCCCATCTCAAAAAATAAGGTAGAAAGCCATTGAGGAAGAGAATGAATATCAAACTCTAGCTTTATATGTATGAGCAAATACTTGCAAATACTACACATCTGTTCTTGTAAGCACAGAGAGAGGAGAGGAGAGGAGAGGAGAGGAGAGGAGAGGGGAGGGGAGGGGAGGGGAGGGGAGGGAGAGGAGAGGGAGAGGAGAGGGAGAGGGAGAGGGAGAGGGAGAGGGAGAGGGAGAGGGAGAGGGAGAGGGAGAGGGAGAGGGAGAGGGAGAGGAGAAGAGGGGAGAGGAGAGGAGAGGAGAGGAGAGGAGAGGGAGAGGGAGAGAGGGAGAGGAGAGGAGAGAGGAGAGGGAGAGGAGAGGGAGAGGAGAGGGAGAGGAGAGAGGAGAGGGAGAGGAGAAGAGAGGAGAGGAGAAGAGAGGAGAAGAGAGGAGAAGAGAGGAGAAGAGAGGAGAAGAGAAGAGAAGAGAAGAGAAGAGAAGAGAAGAGAAGAGAAGAGAAAAGAAAGAGAATCAGAGTGGTCAGCTGACAGTTTGGCTTTAGTCTTGGAAAAAACTAGGACCAGACCCTTCAAGTGGAAAGACTCTTGGATCCTGACCACCAGGAAACACTGACTGTTAGCAACTGTAAGCAACGCAGAATGCCAAAACAGTTACAGCATTTACCACTATACATTTGCAGCACAACGTATCTTCAGGGATATGATCTAAATCTGCAGATAACCCCCGAACCACAGCTGTATCAAGTCCAACTACACTGTTCCCCATATACACAAAGTTCTGATAAATAAGCATACCCAGAGATTAGCAATAGCATAATAAAACAGTGTTCTGGAATGTTCTGCAATAAAACTTACAGATTTTTTTTTCATCCCTAGATCTTTCCATTCAGTATTTTAGGATGGTGTTTTACTGAGGGTAACTGCAATCTGAGAATCCAAAATCTGGATAAAGGCGGACTGGTGCATGCTATTTTCTGTTGATACCAGTGAGTTTCTAGTCTCAAGTGAGATTGGCTTTTTCCTTTCTGGCTTTGAGTCATCTGTGGGATTTGATGATTGAAATCAAATGTGGGAGGTTTTTTTTTTTTTTTCTTCACTTTTAACTTTTGCTTTTCTTCTTGGTTGGAATCCAGGTTTTCCCCAGGACAGTTGCCTTTCCAGGCTGGGGCTTTACTGCTTAATGCAGACTCCTCAGTTTTCTTAGGAACCAGTTCTAGGTCGACTTCAAACATCAGGTGACCAGTGAAGTCACTTGATGATATTTTAAATAGATAAATAAGGCTCCAAGTTCCCAGGAGAAAACACAAGGTATGCTTTTTAGACATTCTTCCTGACTTGATAATCTTCATAAGAATGAAGGTCTCACTTTTAGCCTCTTGCTTGAGGAAAGAGGAGAAGGTAAAGAATTTAGAAGCAGGGATTCAGTTTTTAAATGGTGAGATCTATGTGCCCTGTCTACTCACAACGGAAAGCAAGCCGCTGAGGTCATAATATATTCTCAATGTTATTCAGCTGCTCAGAGGGTCCTTTGACGTCATGAAATATCATTAAAGTAGAAAACGGAAGATAAGCCATTGGAGTTAACTCAGCTTTCAGGGAGAAAGAATGGGGTTTCTCTGAGAAGCCTAGTGCATGGACAAGCTTCAGGTCAACTGGGAAGCCAGAGGCTGAGCACAATGGACCAGTGATGAGACTCAGGATGTTGCTTCCAATGTAACTTTTGGGGAGGACACAATGCACCTATTAGGGCTAAAGATGCAGCTTCCTCTTGAAGACACTGGAAATTTCCATTGTGACTTTGCCATGTGACCGACTTTGTGTCCATTTTTTCCGGTGCAATACAAATACAGGAAATAAGAAGACCTGAGTTGTGAGGGGAAATTCATAAGCTAACGGCCCAATGATGAAGTAAATGTGAAAAGGTACACAGATAAAAATGGATGGATGCAGAACAGGTAAAGCTAGGCATTGAGAGGATGCTTTCTATATTTTTATTCTTTTTGTCCTATGAATGTATTAGAGATTCCCCTGTGTAATTTTATAAGGTTTGACTTTTTATTATAGTGCTGAGAATCTGACCTAGGGCCCTCACCCTTGCCAGGCAAGTTCTGTATGACTGACCTCCCCTCTCTTTCCATATTATTAGGTAGCTCTTATAACTTAACCACACACATGCTTTGTGGCTGAGTTGTACCCCTCCACACACACCCAGTTTTATAAATTCATTCAAGAAAAGTAGGCTAACTTGTGATCATCATTATAGAAACTGACTCTACAAGGAGAATGTGTGACTGAGTGCTGCGTGAATGGAATTGTCATTCTCAGATAAATAAGGATGGGTGGATTACAGCCATCAGACAAGGAAAAGGCAGCCTGGATCGGAAGTCTTGTGTCTTGACTGCCAGGAAAAGCAAAGGATTCACGCACAACTGATCCCAAGAGAAGAAATGGGGCTATGTTGGGGCTTAAGAGATTTGAATGAACCAGTAATGAAGCGCTTCCTTGAGGTAGAGCTAAAAGGAACAGGAAGGGAGTTTAGTAACAGATCATTCAAGCCAACTGGGACTCTCCTCCTTTGGTTATTTTTCAAATGGAATTAAAAAGCACTTGTTTCTGACTAATTAGCTATAATTCACCTGGGGGCTGAGTTAGTCATAGAGGAGAAAAGCTGACAGCAACTTTTAGAGTCACAGTCAAACGCGCATTCGTTTCAAAAGAAGATTTAAGTCGTAAACGGTGAATCTGTAGGTCCCAGCTACTTACAGACTGGAAAATGAACTTTTATCTTCGTGGAGTGCTAGGAACTGAATCTAGAGCTTTGTGCACAGGAGATGTGATTTTAATACAAACTGTCCCCCATGGGCCATGTGTCTGAACACTTGGTCCTTCGTGGGTATCAGAAGTTGAGCCTTGCTGAGGCGCCCTGGAGGTGGGCCTTGCTGCCTGATAGCTGGCCCCACATCCTGTTCTCTTTTTCCTGACAGAATGAGGATACAAAGTGACCAGGCTGTTTCCTGCTCCCCCAGGCATGCCTTTCCCACCGAGGGCATCTATCTTTGTGGAATTGGGAACACAATAAACCTGTAAGAATTTCCTCATGGTATCTTACCAGACAGACAGCAGGAAGGAACTGAAGTCATGAGGCAACCACTGGACTGTATCCCCTGCCTATGAAATGTCTCTGGAATGTCTTTTCTAAATGTTTCTATGTTATGAGTTACGATTACGTTCATACCTCCCCAACTTCTATAAGGCTAACTTAGACCCAAAAGGACATGTATGGTATGTACTCACTAATAAGTGGATATTAGACCAAAAAAAAAAAAAGTACAGAATACCCAAGATATAGTCCACAGAACTCAAAAAGGTCAACAAGCTGAATGGCCAAAGTTAGGACTCCTCAGTGGGAGGGAAAAGAAAGCAATCACAAGTGGGGAGGGAAGAAAGGACCTGGAAGGGGAACCTGATCTAGTATTGGGTGAGGGGGAAGGACTGAGGGTCAGCAGAAAGAATGCAAACAGGCAACCTTGGGAGGTAGGAGATTGGGGGACCCTCCAGAATGCACCAGAGACCTGGGAGGTGAGAGACTCTTAGGACTCAAAGGGAGGGACCTTAGATGAAATGCCTGAGAGTAGGGATAGGGAATTTACAGAGCCCACCTCCAGCAGGAAGACAGGACATCAAGTGAGGGATGAGGTTGCCATCCCACAGTCAAAACTTTGACCCATAATTGTTCCTGTCTGAAAGAAATGGAGAGGAACCTGAGGAGAAGAAGGTCCAGCAACAGGCCCAGAGTGGGATCCAGTTCAAGGGGAGGTCCCAAGGCCTAACACTATTACTGAGGCTATGGACACTCACAAGAATGGATCAATCATGACTGCCCTCCAAAAGACCCAACAAGCAGCTCCAAGAGTCAGATGCAGATATTTGCACCCAACAAATGGACAGAAGCTGCTGACCCATGTGGTTGAATTAGGGAAAAGCTGGAAGAAGCTGAGGAGGAGGGCAACCCTGTAGGAGGACCAGCATCTCAATTATCCTGCCTCACCCACCCCCCAAGATCTCTCAAACACTGGACCACTAAACAGGCTGCATACACCAGCTGATATGAGGCCCCCAACACACATACAGTAGAGGACTTCCAGGTCTGTGCTCTCAAGAGTCTGGAGGCCCCAAGGAGTTTAAAGATCTGGTTGGGTAGGGGGTAAGGGGACATCTTTGAGACAGGGAGGTGGGGAGGAGGTATGGGATGTGGAACAGACAGAGAGTAGAGCGGGGGGGGGGGAGGGGGGGATAAAATCTGGAGTGTAAATAAATGAATACATAAAAAAGACAAAAAAAAAAGAAAAATAAAGAATTAACTCTATTTTTGAGTTTCCTACAATGGGCACATAGTTTTGAGATTGAAAAATGATGCCGGGCTGGAGATGTAGCTCATTGGAAGAATGGTGGCCTAGCACACACACGAATTTGGGTATATTTCCTAATAAACACTTGCAAATAAAAAGTAAAAGATAAGTAAGCAATAGAGATGCAACAGCTTACAGAGAAAAGAGTGAAATAGTTTGGAAAATATGATAAAAATATCAATATTTGTGGTAATATTTTATTTTAAATCTTATTAAACAGTAAGGTAAGCATCATGCATAACATACATCATACATAACATACATCATACATCATACATAACATACATCATACATAACATACATCATACATAACATACATCATACATAACATACATCATGCATAACATACATCATACATCATACATAACATACATCATGCATAACATACATCATGCATAACATACATCATGCATAACATACATCATGCATAACATACATCATACATCATACATAACATACATCATACATAACATACATCATGCATAACATACATCATGCATAACATACATCATGCATAACATACATCATACATCATGCATAACATACATCATACATCATACATAACATACATCATGCATAACATACATCATGCATAACTAGCCATGGTCGTAAGTGACTGCTTTCAATGAGCAGATATGAGTCCAGCTGAGTCCAGAAGCATGTGACACATTTTAAGTATTTTATCTTGATTAAGCTATTAATTTATACAAAGGATAGTGAAGACTGGCTGGTTTAAAATTGGTCCTGGCTACACCTAGTCACCCTTTGTGTTCATGTGTTCTACTCCTTCTGTGGAGTGACAGTCTTGCTTTCTGATAGGGACACCCAAACAGACCAAAAAAAAAAAAAAAAAAAAAAGAATGACCTCTAACACTGTGCATGCCTTATGCTCAAGAGAGCCACAGCCCCAAATGCCAGCAATTAAATGTGGAGACCAGTTTTCACACATGATAAATTATTTGGCATAAATGATTTGCATTAAAATTCATCCCTCAAGGAGCATATTTATCACGCTCAAACACTTATGTCATACACACACACACACACACACACACACACACCATATCACACCAACACCCCCTGAAAGAACCTAACGAAACCAAAAGCAAAAAAATCCCAAGAGAACAGAAGTAAAATACATTCAAATTAATATTATTAAAATGTTATTTTATAAGATTCAGTAATTATTTAAGATAATAACTCTATTAGAAATATTTCTAAATTTCTTCCTGTGGGTTGTGACTTTTAGATGTTCACTGGCTATGTCATTTACTTATCTTAAATGTATTTTAAAACTATTACCTCCATAGCTATGTTAAAATTTAAGGATTAAATCGTGGCTTTAATTGAAGGGATACAAATACTTTAATTTTTTTTGTATGTTTTGCAGTTTCTCAGAAAAATAGCAAGCATTTATGATGCGTAATGAGAAAGAATCCTGAGAGCAGAGCTGTTGTGTCTGCTCAGGAGAGAGAGAGAGACTGTCCTCTCTGGCCACTCATCTCCTCCTATCTTTCTCTAGAGGCTTAAAGAAGAATTCTGTCCAACCATCTCCCCCTACGTCTGAAATAAAAAGACTCCACCAAAAATAACCCCGAGTGAGTCTGTCAGAGTGGCTGAGGCCTGAAATCCCAGCCATTGGGAGCTGGAGGATCTAGAGTTCAAGGTCATTGTCAGCTACACAAGGAGCTTGAGGCCAGCTTGGTATACATGAAACTCCATCTCAATAAATGAATAAATAATATCAAGTGACATTCTAGCAGACATCTGCCGATTCTGTGCAGCTGCTTCAAAGAAACATGGACCCCAATGGATGGATTTGGGGGAGAGCACCATCCAGTAGCTGGTGACTCCCACATTTTCATGTCTATCCTTTGCCTCTGGACCAGTTACTTTTATATTGCGGTGATAAAATAACATGGCTGTGTTGGCTAGTGTTATGTCAACAATCTAGGGTCAACAGAAAGAAGGAAACCTCAACTGAGAAAAGGCCTCCAGAATATCAGGCTGTAGGCAAGCCAGGTGGGCATTTTCCTAATTAGTGATTGATGCAGTAGGGCCCAGTCCATTGTGTGTGGGACCACTCCTGGACTGGTGGTCCTACGTTCTGTAAGAAAGCAGGCTGAGCAAGCTATGGGGAGCAAGCCAGTAAGCAGCACCCCTCCATGGCCTCTGCATAGCTCCTTCCTGGAGGTCCCTGTTTGTGTTCCTGTCTTGACTTCCTTCAGTAATGACTATGATTGTGGGAAGCCGCCCCCACATTCGCCGTTACAAGATGGCGCTGACAGCTGTGTTCTAAGTGGTAAACAAATAATCTGCGCATGTGCCAAAGGTAGTTCTCCACCCCATGTACTCTGCCTTCCCCGTGACTACAACTCGGCCATGGGCTGCAGCCAATCAGGGAGTGATACGTCCTAGGCGAAGGATAACTCTCCTTAAGAGGGAAGGGGTTTCGCTTTCGTTTTTTGGGGGCTTTGGGCTTGCTCTCTTGCTCCTAAAGATGTAAACAATAGAGCTCTTGCTCTGCGCTCTGGCGCTCTGGCACTCTGGCGCTCTGGCTCCTAAAGATGTAAGCAATGGGGGGTTTTGCACACTTGCTCCTGAAGATGTAAGCAATAAAGTTTTGCCGCAGAAGATTCTGGTTTGTTGCGTCTTTCCTGACCGGTCGCTTGAACGCGTGTAAGAGTTGGTGCCGAAATCCGGGACGAGACAATCCGGGAAGAAAGAACCCGGGACGAAAAAAACCCGGGACAAGAAAACTCGGGACGGGAGTTAACCATCACTGGCGCAAGGAAGATTCCTCATTCCGGAACCAGAACTGCGGGTCACGGTCATAAAGGTTCCCGTAAAACAGACTGTTGAGAAGGATCCAGCGTGGATTCAGAACTCTTCAGCTGGGGAATGGTGGTAATGAAGTGTTCCCACAAAACAGACTGTTGAGAAGGATTCAACTGCGTGAATTCAGAACTCTTCAGCTGGGGAACAGGGTACCCGTAAGTATAGCTTTACAGGTAAGTCTGGCCTTGAACTTTCTAACGAAATTCAAGACAGTCTATCAGAAGTAAAGTGGGAAATAGCTTTACAAGGTAAGTCTGGTCTTGAACTTTCTAACGAAATTCAAGACAGTCTATCAGAAGTAAAGTGGGAAATAGCTTTACAAGGTATGTTTGACCTTGAACTTTTTCTAGTGTTAGGAGCCCTTTTGTTCCTTTTCACATGTTATCAAGTGGTTAAGGCAGGGCTGAAAATTCTGGATGAAATTCAGGGCAATCTATCAGAAGTAAAGCGGGGAGAGAGAGTAGGAGCAAAGAGGAAATATGGTTCACAAAATAAGTATACAGGCCTTTCCACGGGTCTTGAACCCGAGGAAAAGTTTAGGTCAGGTAAGAATACCTGGGGAGAGATTAGAAGGAAGGAAAAGAAAAAAGATAAATTAGCGGAGGTCTCTAGGAGAAGGAACCTATACTCATCACTAGATGAGCTCAAGGAGCCAGTTCTTAGTAGTTCTGAATCAGATGAAAAGGCTATTAGGGCCTGGAAGGCGCTCTCCCGAGCAGGTGAAGCCACTGGACAACTAACAAAGATCGTCCAGGGACCTCAGGAGTCCTTCTCAGATTTTGTGGCCAGAGAGACAGAGGCAGGCTCTTGCAGCCTACAAGGTCTTATTGTCCACCCTGGAGTTGTAGATCAGGATTGTAAAGGGGAACTTCAGGTTCTCTGTTCTTGTCCTCAAGTTGTCTTTTCTATATCACAAGGGGACAGAATAGCTCAACTAATAATTTTGCCAAGCCTACATGGCTGTTTTTTCTTCCTCTGGTATTCCTAGAGCTGCAAGAGGGATCGGTTCTACTGGAAATGATTCTGATTACTTAATAATGCCTTTAGATTGTTGTCAAATTTTATCTACTCATGTAGGGGTAAACCCTCGTGGCGTCAGGCCATTACAGGTCTGGCAAATGGATGTCACGCATATTTCCTCCTTTGGGAGAAATCAATATTTACGTGTCTCTATTGACACATGTTCTGGCATCATGTTTGCTTCTCCTTTAGCCGGAGAAAAAGCCTCACATGTGATTCAACATTGCCTTGAGGCATGGAGTGCTTGGGGGAAATCCAAACTCCTTAAGACTGATAATGGACCAGCTTATACATCTCAAAAATTCCAGCAGTTCTGCCGTCAGATGGACGTGACCCACCTGACTGGACTTCCATACAACCCTCAAGGACAGGGTATTGTTGAGCGTGCGCATCGCACCCTCAAAGCCTATCTAATAAAGCAGAAGAGGGGAGTCGAGACTCTACCCCGAGTACCAAGAGTGTCTGTGTCTATGGCACTCTTTACACTCAATTTTTTAAATATTGATGCTCATGGCCATACTGCGGCTGAACGTCATTGTTCAGAGCCAGATAGGCCCAATGAGATGGTTAAATGGAAAAATGTCCTTGATAATAAATGGTATGGCCTGGATCCTATTTTGATAAGATCCAGGGGAGCTATTTGTGTTTTCCCACAGAATGAAGACAACCCATTTTGGATACCAGAAAGACTCACCCGAAAAATCCAGACTGACCAAGGGAATACTGATGTCCCTCGTCTTGGTGATGTCCAGGGCGTCAATAATAAAGAGAGAGCAGCGTTGGGGGATAATGTCGACATTTCCACTCCCAATGCCGGTGATGTATAATGCTCAAGTATTCCCCTGCTTTTTTACCACTAACTAGGAACTGGGTTTGGCCTTGATTCAGACAGCCTTGGCTCTGTCTGGACAGGTCCAGACGACTGACACCATTAACACTTTGTCAGCCTCAGTGACTACAGTCATAGATAAACAGGCCTCAGCTAATGTAATGATACAGGGTGGTCTCATGCTGGTTAATCAACTCATATATCTTGTCCAGGTACAACTAGATGTATTATGGCAAATAGCTCAGCTGGGATGTGAACAAAAGTTTCCGGGATTGTGTGTTACTTCCATTCAGTATGAGAAATTTACTAGGGCAGCTAATTTGTCAAAAAGTCTTTCTCAGTATATGTTACAGAATTGGACGGCTGAATTTGAACAGATCCTTCGGGAATTGAGACTTCAGGTCAACTCCACGCGCTTGGACCTGTCCCTGACCAAAGGATTACCCAATTGGATCTCCTCAGCATTTTCCTTCTTTAAAGAATGGGTGGGATTGATATTATTTGGAGATACACTTTGCTGTGGATTAGTGTTGCTTCTCTGGTTGGTCTGTAAGCTTAAGGCCCAAACTAGGAGAGACAAGGTGGTTATTGCCCAGGCGCTTGCAGCTCTAGAACATGGTGCTTCCCCTGATTTATGGTTATCTATGCTTAAGCAATAGGTCGCTGGCCACTCAGCTCTTGCACACCACGAGGCTAGTCTCATTGCACGGGATAGAGTGAGTGTGCTTCAGCAGCCCGAGAGAGTTGCACGGCTAAGCACTGCAGTAGAAGGGCTCTGCGGCATATATGAGCCTATTCTAGGGAGACATGTCATCTTTCAAGAAGGTTGAGTGTTCAAGTGTCCTTCCTCCAGGAAAAACAACACGGGACCAGACCAGGACCCCTCTAGGTGATGAGCCTGGAAGGAGGTTATGTGTACGGCTCCTTTACCTGCACACTGGGGATTTGACCTCTATCTCCACTCTCATTAATATGGGTGGCCTATTGCTTTTATTAATAGAAAAGGGGGAACTGTGGGAAGCCGCCCCCACATTCGCCGTTACAAGATGGCGCTGACAGCTGTGTTCTAAGTGGTAAACAAATAATCTGCGCATGTGCCAAAGGTAGTTCTCCACCCCATGTACTCTGCCTTCCCCGTGACTACAACTCGGCCATGGGCTGCAGCCAATCAGGGAGTGATACGTCCTAGGCGAAGGATAACTCTCCTTAAGAGGGAAGGGGTTTCGCTTTCGTTTTTTTGGGGCTTTGGGCTTGCTCTCTTGCTCCTAAAGATGTAAACAATAGAGCTCTTGCTCTGCGCTCTGGCGCTCTGGCGCTCTGGCGCTCTGGCTCCTAAAGATGTAAGCAATGGGGGGTTTTGCACGCTTGCTCCTGAAGATGTAAGCAATAAAGTTTTGCCGCAGAAGATTCTGGTTTGTTGCGTCTTTCCTGGCCGGTCGCGTGAACGCGTGTAAGATATGATGATATAGAATTGTAAGCAACAGCAACCCTTTTCTCTCCAAGTTGCTTTAGCCATGTTGTTTCATAGCAGCAATAGTAATACTGACCAAGGTGGTGACCAAGACAACTTATAGAAAGAAGAGTTTATTTGTTTTATAGTTCTAGAGGAATCAGACATACTCACGACATAACAGTAGGCAAGGATGATGGCTCGAGGAAGCTGGGAGATAACATCCCTGAGTTCTGAGGCAGAAAAAGAGAGGACGGGAAGCAGGGTGAAGCTTTAAACCTCTCACGGCTCATTCCCAATGAATGACACACCTCCACCAGCCAGGCTGCTCCCGAAAATACCTAAACTGCTCCCAAAATGACCAGATGGGGACCAAGGTTTCCAAAGCCAGTACCTAGGGGGCATGGTCCCCATTTAAACTGTTGATCCTCTTCTGTTTTCCTCACGCTATATCAATTTCCTACCTAATCCCATCCCAACCTGCGTGCTTAACTTTGAAGCTTATGGGTCCACACCTACTTCTAGAACCTTCCATGACTCATTTCTTCAAGGCTCTCAGGAAACTTGTAGTTTTAACATCCCTCTTCTTCTCACATCTCTCTAATAAATTCCTTAATAAATCCTGCCAGCCTTATCTACAAAACACGCTCTGAATTTATGACCGTCCTCACTATCCATTATTAACCTGACTAAATTTCAATCTTTCTTGCCTGATCTCTTTACACAGATTTTATTGCTTTCTTAACTTTCATTCTTCCTAACTCAACAGCAATTAGCTCCTAAAATTTCTATGCACCAGAGATTCCCCAGGTCCTCACCTCACCCAGAACCAAGCACTGGTATTTGTAGTGTGTTTCTCCCCTTCTTACATCATCTTTAGGTGACCCTTGCTCCTTTCTTCTCCAGTCACGTATTTTAGAATCAGTGGAGGAAGTTTCAGACACTTCCTACTTGCCCTGTCTGTAACTACACAGTGTTGCCTTGGGGCTCTTCATCAGCTCTGGACTTGGTCTGCTTCCTCATTCACTCAGATTACACACTGTGGCTGCCTGATCAGCTTAGCCTTCTGGCCATTCCCTCAATCTCTGCCTCTTTATCCACCAGGGAGTCCTCTTTCTTTGTCTGTTGAAATTGTGACACACACTTTCTTCTCATCTATCTCACCAGACTAATGATTAAGTTCCACTCAGAGCAGGGACTGTTGTATTCCTACAGCTAAGAAGGATGCCTGCTGTGTTACAGGTATTTAATAGGCATTTGCTGAGTAAGTGAATGAATGAATGAATGAATGAACGGCTTGACATTCATCTTTGGTCTCCTTCCAGTGTCTAACGAGTTGGACATTACCAGTTGGGTATGCCTTACCCAAAATCCTTGAATCTTTGGAATATTTTCAGGCCCACCACGAGAACCTCAAGAATCAAACCCAAATCTAAACACAAAAACCATTTTTGTTGAACGTGTGCTCCCACACAGACGGAAGGCAAGTTTTTAATTATGTCTTTGATTACATCATCCTCTACTTCCCTTTTATTCCTCCAAGTCCTCCTTGCTCTCCTTCAAATTCATGCCCTCTTTTTTCATTCTTACTGAATGCATATTATGTATATGCATATATACCCCTAAATACAATCTATTCAATCTGTATAATGTTACTTGTATATTTTCTCAGGGATAACCATTTGGTATTGGACAACCAGTGGTGTGCTCTTCCCTTAGGAAAACTGTTTCTTCTGAAGTCAGCATCCATTAGTTGCACATAGTTCTTTGTGTAGGGCTCATGGGAGCATGTCCATTGATTCTGCCCTTGTTCAGCTCACCTTAGGGCAGTTATGCTGGGGAGACTGTGGGTGTAGTATCTGACATTACCAGAAGACACAATCTCATAGCAAACTCTCTGATCTTCTGGCTCTTAAAATCTTTCCACCCCCATCTTCCTCAGTGTTTCCTAAGCTCTTGGGTACGTTTATTTTTATTTTTATTTTTATTGATATGTAGATGTATCCATCAGGACTGGATTCCAGACTCTGCATTTTGATTGGTTGTGGTTTTGTGTCATTGTAATGGTCGGCCAATGTTGCAAGGAGAGACTTTCCTGATGAAGGGTGAGGACTACACTTGCTTAAGGACACATATTCAGAATGTCGTTAAGTATTGTGCTGGTTTAATAAAGTGACAGTTGTAGGTTCTCCTCCAAGATCCATGACTTCACAAGCCCTGGGTAGTTGGCTGGGTTTCCAGTTGCAGCTGCAATTTTCCTCTTGTTGAGTGAGCCTGAGCAGAGAGCTGGTGGTTACTGCCAAGACATGTGTGTCACTACTGCACCCTTAGGATTATCATGCCAGGCTGCTAACATTGTTGCTCAGAGGTACCATAGCTGGGTAGGACTGTTGGCTACTTTCCTCCTTGGGTGCATGTGTGGCATGGTCTGGTACCATGAAAGCTAGTCCTCAAGTAGAAGGCATTCAGATCTGAAGGAAATTTTTATAAACCATTTAGAATATTTTACATTTTGGATTAAGAATGTCCACATGCAGGACCATCTGTGTATTCTTCAAACTATCGTTTATTCATCTCATTTCTTTCCATTCTCAATACCACAATATTGGTTAACCCTTTATCTGCAACAGAACTCTGTCTGCTTATACTCTCTGATTCCAGCAGTGACTAGCAGGCCAAGTTCCAGCATTGATGAGCCCACACGGTTCTACCTGTGATGAGCATGTGTGGTTCCAGCACTCATGAGCACACCTGGTTCCAGCACTGATGAGCACACCTGTTTACAGCTATGATCAGCACACCTGGTTCCAGCACTGATGAGCACACCTGTTTACAGCTATGATCAGCACACCTGGTTCCAGCAGTGATGAGCACACCTGTTTCTTTTCTGCTTTTTGGAAAAACAGCCTTGAATCATCATTTGCACATTGACTCCTGGGATAGTGGCTCTTATGACTAGTTTTCAATTGACTGGACAAGATGTAATTTTGAATGACAGACCTTGGTGTGACATAAACTGTGTTAGGACTCCTGGAATAATATGAGTTTTCCTATCTGTTAGGAATTTATATATTTAGTATTTATAAATTTTAGTTGCTATCCACGCATTGGAGATTCACCTTTGGTCTGTTTGGTTTGTGCTATGGAGCCTTGCTGGTAGAAAGAATAATTTCATGGAATTTGGAAAGACTAAACAGCAGAGCCACATTCCACTCAGATGGCACTTGGAAATTGTCTTCATACAATGTTCTTTCCTCTTAAATGTAATAAATTCATGTAAGCTAATTTTTTTTTCTTTAACAAAGAGTTTTGTTTGCAGTTATATATACGTACAATGTGTATGTAGTATCCACAGAGGCCAGAAGAGGGCATCAGATCCTTGGAAACTGGAGCTACAGATGGTTGTGAGCTGTCCTGTGGGTGCTGAGAACTGAACCTGAATTCTCGGCAAGAGCAGCAAGTGCTCTTAAACACTGAGCCATCTCCCCAATGCTTCAGACAATTTTAAATAAAAAAGAAAATCAAAATAGCCAGCGGAACCAAGAGCCATAATAAACTGTTCTCAGACATCTGTCAGAGTGACAGAAAGCCTGGCTTATGCAGCTACCTAGGACAGACTGGAAGACAGAGACACTTTAAAGCAGCATTAACTGTTCCTGTGGCTGAGTGATGCTGAGCAGTGCATTTACATGCTGGAATTTAACTTAAGGTGAAAGAGGGCTTCATTGCTAAACCTTTAAAACCTCATTTTCTTGCCTTGGAGCTAAGAATCAACTGGTGTTGATGCTTGTGTGCACAGAGCCATTACTTTGAAATGTATTTGCAAAGTCTTCAAAGATTTTTCACATACCCAAAGATGACTGAGGAATCGTCTCTTTATTTAATATATGCCATCACCTGGTTAGAAAGAGCAGGCAATTTGTCAGTGCCTCTAAATTGATCAGGAGAGATTGTGACAGTCAGGATGTCACTCATCCTGACTGTGACATCAGAAGCACACTTCTCAGTTTCCCTGCTGAAGCTACGAGATCAGTAACCAGTTAATGAAATGTTTTCATAAATCACGACGAGAGTAATTTACTTCGGTGTACCTGGAATCTCAGAGCCTATTCTGGCTTGAGAAGATAAAGCTATATGCGAATGTATATAATAACGGATAGCTTCGTGTTCCTCATGTGCCATCCGAGTTTGGTAGACTTGCCTTTGGAGTTTGAGAAATAACTAGATCATTTTTGAGTTGAAGATTTCTGAGCTGTAAAACAGACTTTTAGCATATGCTTTACTCGGTGTCAAGTAATATCCCTGCTATTTGAACTTTTAGTTATATATAACCATTGTATATGATAATAAGTTTCATAAAACTTTATCTATCATTCTAGTGTATCATGTATTTTGGCCAGATTTTCTTTCTTTACTCTCCTCCTCCTCTTATTCTTCCTCCCAAACAGTCTTTTTCTGTGCCCTTCACACATACACAAACACACACACACACACACACACATACACACACACACATACACACACATACACACACACATACACACACACATACACACACACATACACACATACACACACATACACACACACATACACACACACATACACACACATACACACACATACACACATATATACACACACATACACACACACATACACACACATACACACACATACACACACACACATACACACACATACACACACACATACACACACATACACACACATACACACACACACATACACACACATACACACACACATACACACACACACAATTTTATGCATCTATATAAACTCTTATAATGCACAATTGAAAGAAAGCATGTAATATTTGCATTTGGGGCTCTCACATATTTTACTCATATAATTACCTCCAGCTGCATCTATTTTGCAGTGGATTACATAATGCCATCCTTCTTTATAGCTGGATGAAACTCCACTGTTTACACATACCACATACTACATTTTGTTTATCCACATTCTGACCTAGGCTGACTGGGAACATTTTAGCAGTAAACATGGATGTGCAATCCATAAGTATATCTGTGATCATTGACTTTAAGTACTGATCCAGGAGTGTTATATCTGGGTCATATGGACTCTCTGCTGTGTAGTGTATTAGCACACTATTGGGGCCAATTAAATCCCTACAAGCAGAGTATGGGGTTTCTTTTCCCCTAAACTGTCACCCATTCTGGTTCTATTTCTTTCTTGACCATAGCCTCTCTGACTGGTTGGAGATAGAATCTCAGTGGTGCTTTCCTTCATATTTCCCAGATGACTAAGAATGTTGACCATTTTTCACACTTATGTATACCCATGTATACCTCACCTTTAAAAAACTGACCGCTCATTTCCTTAGCCTAGCTACTGAGTGAGTTGTTTGTCTAGCTTTTTGTACATCTTTGAGTTTTTAAAAATACGTCCCCACTTACAACCCATTAACATCCATGCAGAGTGTAAAGATTTTTCTCCTATTCTAAGACTACTTCTTTTTACTAGATTACTTCCTTTGCTGCATAGAGACTTTAGTGTCATGCCATCCTGGTTATTAGTTCTTGAGATTATTTCATGGGTTATTGGAGCCTCTTCAGAAAGTTCTTGCCTGTGCCTGTATTTTGACATGTTCCCCATACATCGTCCTCTAATTTAGAGGTTCAGGGTTTTAAGGTCTTAGGTTTAGATCTTTGACTAATTTTAATTGGTTTTGTGCAGGTGAGAGATGGGGGATCTGCTTTCATCTTCTGTGTGTGGCCATCCAGTTCTTCTGTGTGAACAGAGTCTCTACTCTGGTGTCTAGTTTCGGCATCTTTGTACAGAACCCGGTGACTGTACACATGTGGCTTTTCTCAGGCTCCTCTGCTCTGTCCCAGAGACAGGCATGTATATTACTTTGCCAGCCCTGTGTTGGCTCTATTACTATGCCTCAGTAGCGTGTCCTGAAACATGGGATGCTTGTAGCATTGCTGTTTTGCTTATTCCTCTCCACAGTCAGCGTTCCATATCAATTTTAGGATTATTTCTATTTCTGAGAGGAATGTTTTGGAGATTTTTTTTAATGTGAATTCCATTGACTTTATACAGCATTTTTGGATGTAGCTATTTCTCATGAGGTTAATTCTGAAACCCCATGAGTATAGAAAGTCTTTCCTTTCTCCAATGTCTTCTCCAATTTCTTTCTTCAGTGTTTTTCACTTTGCATTGTAGGGGTCTTTCACATCCTAGACTAGGCATATTCTTAGGTATTTTGAATGGGGTAGCCTGCCTGAGTTCTTTCTCAACATGATTGCTTTGGTATATAGGAAAGCTATTGGATGTTTGTGTGCTCATTTGGTGACTTGCTTCTATGATGAAAGTGTTTATTGGTTGTAAGGATTTTCAGTGCCGTCATCAGAGTCAGTGTCCACATAGGATGATGTCATAGTCTGCAAATAATGATAAGTTGATTTCTCCCTTTCCTGGTTTTATCACTCTCATCCCACTGTTTTTTTGTTTTTTGTTTTGTTTTTTTGCTTTTTGTTTTTTGGTTTTTTTCTGCTCCAGGTTAGACATTGTAAGTCTTTTCTATTTAGAGCAATATTGGACTTAGGCTTGTCATAAGCAGTCTCACTGAGACTGAGCCACAAATCAAATAGTGTACACAGGACAGACCTAGGCCCCCTACACATATGTAACAGATGTGCAGTTTGGTCTTCATGTGGGTCCCCTAGCAACTGGAGCAGGGGCTTTCTGACTCAGTTGCCTGCATAGTAAAGACTGCCTATGGGCCCAGGTTAATTGATTCTGTAGGTTTTCTTGAGGTGTCCTTGACCTCTCTGGATCTTTCAATCATTCCTCCTTCTCTTCCACGGGATTCTCTGAGCTCCACCATTCTCTGGGCTGGGGGGTCTCTGCATCTCAGTTGTTTCTATCAGCTTCTGGGTGAGGCCTCTCAGAGGACAGTTATACTAGTCACCTGTCCACAAGTATAGTAAGTCTTACCAAAAGCAATCTACAGACTCAATGAAATTCCCACCAAATTTCCAACACAATTCTTTAAAGGCCTGAAAGAACAATTCTCAACTTCATATGGAAAAAATAAAAAATACAGGATAGCTAATACAATAATCAACAATAAGAGAACTTCTGGAGGCATCACTACCCCTGACTTCAAGCTGACCTACAAAGCAATAGTAATAAAAAGTGCATGGCATTGGTATAGAAATAGACAGGTTGATCAATGAAATCAAATCAGAGACCCAGAAATAAACCCATATACCTACAGACACTTGATTTTTGACAAGCTAAACCAAACAATGGGAAAAGATATCATAGTCAACAAATGTTGCTGGTCTAACTGGATGTCTGCATGTAAAAAGTGTGCAAATAGGTCCATATTTATCACCCTGCACAACACTCAAGTCCAGGTGGATCAAAGACATCAACATAAAACTAGAAACACTAAATCTAATAGAAGAGAAAGTAGGGAATAGTCTCAAATGCATTGGCATAGGAAACAACTTTCTGAACAGAACACAAACAGCTCAGACAAATTGAGAATCATATGGACCAAAACTGGGTGCACTAATTTTATGAAACGACCTACTGATTCAGAGACACAGATTTGTCTCAGCATAATAATAGTCTGTAAGGTCAATTTCCCACTCTCAACAAAAAGCCCATGTAGAAATATCATAACTAAATAATATTATAAGTCAAATGGACTTTGCAGACATGTATATTGAATGGTCTTCCTAAACTCAGTAGAATTCACACTATTGAAACTTTCAAGATCCCTTGTCTCCATCTTGTGATGTCAGATTTTTAAAAGAATCTTTACAAATTTGTGTCTCTTATAGACACCTGTCACACTCAGCTCTCCTTTCCTGCCTTATCTCTGTCTCCTTTATTTATTCATTCATTTATTTATTTATTCAACTTAATTGCTGAGCTTCTGCATTCATTTAATGTGGATAAACCTGGAACTTATCCCTTTGGTTCGTAGAAAGCCTTTCTATTTTTATTTTTATTAGGCAAGTCTGTTTTCACCGCAGTCTTCTTTATCATGACACTTCATGACTTGAGCTGCTTATCACAGTAAACATTTAAATTTGGCACAAATCTTTGTGTGTTCCTTCTAGAAAAAAAAAATTGAAAGTTGTCCCTTGAACTTTCACTTTTTTAAAGTTTTCATTACATTTTTGGTTTGTGTGGATGTGGATAGGTGTGTGTGTGTGTGTGTGTGTGTGTGTCTGTGTGTGTCTGTGTGTGTCTGTGTGTCTGTGTGTCTGTGTGTCCATGTGCCATGGGTGCACACATGTGGCCCTCTGACAACAGCACGCAGGAGTCAGGTTTCTTCTCCCACCATATGGGTTGCAGGCAATAAATTCTGTCATTAGGCTTGAATATAGATGCTTCCACACTCTGAGCCGGCACATGTGGCTACCCTAGACTTTTGTAAACTGAATGTTAATTCCAATTGTTGTGCTTTCTGTGTTTCTTAGGAGTGAGTGAATTAAGACGTGCAATTCCTTTGGTTGTAATTGCTGCATTTTCATTCCTGGTGATGGGAATGGAATGCCCCATCCTTCAGGAACAGAGCTGCAGCCCAGGTGCTCCCATTACTCCCACTGGAGATGACTGAGAACTTGCATTGCATTGTACTAGAGCTGAAGAATTACATAAGACAGAACTGGATTCCGTTGTCCTCTGAAATGAGTGCCCAGAGTCCTTGTACCGTGGTTTGTCACTCTCCTCCCTCTGCACGCGGCCGAGTCTGCACATGAGCATGCGCTAGTCTTCTTTCCCACTCACCATTGTTTTAACCAGTGCTCAGCCAGGGTACCACACAGGGCCCGCAACTTCAACCCTAATGTGTTATGGCTCAACTAAGGGAGGGTTGACTCAGGGGAAGAAAGAACATTGGTATAAGTTGGAGCGATGCAACAGAAGCCCAGTTATCCTCAGAGAAGCCTGGTGTAGACAATGGAGATGAAGCTGCTATGCGACGGAGGGAAGGTATCCAGGGCTCAATGGATTCTAGCTGAGGGGCATGAAGACACAGAAGCCCTCTTTCAGCATCCTCCCATGTCTTAGCTGGTAGTGCCAGAGCCACGTGGCAAGCAACGATACAGCCTTGGCAACATGTCATCATCTCTCTCATTAAATTAATGAGGTTAATTTGAATGTTATTGCTTTTGTGGTTCTGCTTGTAATTAATCTGTAAATTAGTTTTGGTTTTACAACTGTAAATGAGCCACAGTCATATAAGGAGCTTATACATAGTTTCTAGTTTTATGTTTCCTTATATTTGACTAGCAATGTGAATATAAATATATGAATGTATGTTTGTGTGTGTGTGTGTGTTATCTGACGCCATGGACATGGATTTTCTGTTTGATATATAGCCCTTGGTGTTGTTTTCGGTTGTTCTTCTTCTATCTAATAGATGGCTTCCCTTCCACCTTCATGTCTTCAGCATGACCCCAGGCAACCTCATTTATTTCTAGCATCAGGCATATGTCTAAGGTAAGTAGAGTATTGGAAGAATTTAGGGAGGCCCAGAGGTTCATAGCCAAGACCCTAGAAGCTGAACTGGAATAAATGTGATCAAACGATTCTGAAGATAACCCCATCTTCCACTGAACTCCACAAGGCTGATGAACTGATAATCTCTGTGGTGGCTGTGGAGAGGATGGAGAACATGGCAGATCTAGAGCCCTATTGCAATTTACCTCGAGCTGTCTTTAGTTCCCTTGGCCATTCCACGTGCACCTCGGTGTCTGACCCTAGCATCCACGTGATTCACAGGTTAAACCTTCTAGAGTACATTAACTTAATAAATCACTAGCTCATACTAACCAAAAGGCTAAGACCATCAGCAGATAGTATAGTATCTGAAGCCTCTGGCAGCAATTTTCCCACTCTGCTGTAACCTGCCTAACAGCTGTTCCCACCAAATTATTTGAAAAGTGAGTTGATTTATGACAAGTTCTGCTCTGTTTTCATAAAAAACTTCATGGTCGCTACATGGTATTTGGAGTAACCTGAATCTCAGTTCCTGGTCAGTTTGACCTCAGAATAAACTCTGTCTCATCTATTTCGAGGTGAAGGGTTGTGGTAAGGGTAGCCTGAGCAACCAAAAGAGGCATTACACACCCTCTGCTTACTCTTCCTGTAGAGGATGCTGCTTCCTGGCATTTGGTGACACTTCCTGCCCAGTGTCTCTCTCTGGACTGCGGATACAGTGGTACCCTTACCACACTGGGAGGGTGAAGTTGTGCCTCTGCCTCTGCCTCTGCCTCTGCCTCTGCCTCTGCCTCTGCCTCTGCCTCTGCCTCTGCCTCTGCCTCTGCCTCTGCCTCTGCCTCTGCCTCTGCCTCTGCCTCTGCCTCTGCCTCTGCCTCTGCCTCTGCCTCTGCCTCTGCCTCTGGCCATTGGACCTCTGCAGATGGTTGCTTCTCAGAGCTCCCACCTTCTGGTTAGGGCTAGCTTGCACGGCCACTCCGGGTCACTCATCCACACTCTAGCTGCAAGGAAGCCCGAGAAGCTCCACATCTGTCCTCTGTGTATCTAGTTTTTGAGGTCAGACCTGCTTCTCATCAGGATTTGTTATATAAGCAACCCCACAAACACATGAATGAGGTCCAGACACTAGGCTGGGAGAAGGAGGAAAATGTTATAACCTCCCCTTTCTTCTGCCTTTATCCAAGAACTTGAGAAGCGTGTAGCTGAGGACCTGGATGAGGACAGATGACTTGGCAGGCCTTCCCCTCTTTCCATGTGGATGGCTAGTTGGACAATTCCACAGGGCAGAGCCACACAGCACTTGACATTTGTCCCTGCTCTCGTCCTTATCTCCAAACTGTATTTCTATCCAAAATTTCACATTCATGAGGGGAGGAGAAGGGAGGAGCTGCATGCTAATTCCTGTTTCCCCTGCCTTCTTTCATCTATGGAGGTGCATTTCCAAAACCTTGTAAATCAATGGATGTTTTCATTACTGCAATAAAACCTGCCTTTGTATCTAGCTCCCCAAGGAGTCAGAACATAAACAGAGCCTCCACAATTCACACTTCACCACCCGCTCAGGCGCAGTGCAGTCTTTGTTAAGACTCTGTTTGATCATTTTGCTTTTGATCTGCTTCTGTGCTTGGAAAGAGCCATCCCAGTCAGCCAGGGGGCCCTTCTACAGCAAACCCTATGAAGGGGCTCTTTCAGGACCCACACCAGGAGTGATGCTAACTTTATATGTCAACTTGACTTGGCAAAGGGATGCCCAGATGGCTGGTAAGACATTATTTCTGATTGTGTCTCTGAGTCAATCTCCAGAACAGATTTGTACTTGAATCAGTGAGTTTGGTAAAGAAGATTGCTCTCCCCCAGGTAGGAGTGTATTCTCTAATCCACTGAGGACACAAATAGAACAAGAGAGCAGAGGAAAAAACAAATCCATCTGCTGAGCTGAGGTGAAATTCTCCTGTCCTCAATCTGAGAGAACCTAGGTAGATGGAGACTTGAGCCTAGGTGTACCACCACTGCTCATGACTTTGATTTAGGTAGGACAAAGTAGAAAAGTTATATGAATAATCTCTGGTGGCCAGTAGCTGGTCAACTCAAAACAAGCTATTTTCCTGTTGGGATTGAAATGAGGGGGAAAAAAAAGGATCCTGAAAGAAAGAACGAATGATATTTTCTCTCTACTTTTGGTATAGAAATGCCTCCATAGAAACAAAGAGCTCCCAACACATGTTAGTCAAGTAAGTGGTTCTTTGTTAACATTTTAACAAACAGTGCTGAAGCAATGGAATTTATGAATGGAGAGCACATCTTACACCCGAACCCAGGAAGTCACTAACTTTCACATGAATGGATTATAAATACTAAAGTCTGAGTACAGTGGGTACTCAGACTTGCCCAGTGGTCCAGCAGCCATGTATCAGTGATCAGCTGCCAGCACCCAGGGTTTAGGGAATCGCAGTAGGGCATCCCTTTCTCAAGGAGGTAAGCCCTTCTTCTTGCCACATGCCTGGGGTTGAGGTGACAGACAGTCTGACAGCCAACCAACCTTCAGGCAGAGATGCATTCATTCCCAGACATAGAGCAGTAAGAAAAGATCTAACTCTCCCTCTACCCTGAGCACTTCTCGACCTGGAAAGGAATGTAGAGTGAACAGGTGTTTATCCTACAGGGAATTAAAGCACCTTCTTATATGAGGTGGATGACAATTTGTAGAAAGGCATGAGTATTCAGCTTTCTGTCACTGTAACAAATTACCTAAGGGAGTCAACATGGAGAAAGGAAAAAGGTTTTTCGTTTGTTTGCTTGTTTTGTTTTTTTTTTTGCCTCACACATCTGGAGATTTTTAGTTCATGATCAATTGCTCCATTTCCTTTGGGTCCATCCATGGAAGCACATTTACCTCAAAGTTAATTGAGAGAAGAAAGAAAAGAGACAGGGTTTCCATTAACCTATTCAAGGGGATGTTTCCCAGGGCCAGCATATCTATTGCCAGCCCCATATTTCAAAGGTTCCATCACCTCCCAATTATATCCAGGCTAAGCCTTGGCACTGCAGCTCCTGGAAGACACTTACTCAAGCCATGACACATGGTCAACCACCTGTTAATAGTTCATTATTTTCTAATGTCAAAAATGTTGGTCCCAAGTTGACATTTTATGCAGAAAATCTCTTTATATTAGACATTTAAAGATGGGGAGAGATAACTCTGGAGTTTGCCTGGCCTTGGAAGCTGGATCCAAGGGCAGCTCATTTTGGTTGTTGATCTCACGACCCAACACTAAAGAACTTCGCTGGGAAAGGCTTTGATCCACAGGTGCAAGCAGAGAGATAGGAGAGCTGAGCCCATGCAGGGTCATCCTATCTGCTGTCAGAATGCTTGGGTAATTAGAAGGATTGTTATTAAATATGCTAGAGGCAGATTCACCATGCGTAAGTGAAAACACACTTGTTCTTTAATCACTGGGAAGCAAAATGATGTTTGGCTAATATCACACAATAAGAAGCTAAGGTGTGTGTGTGTGTGTGTGTGTGTGTGTATGTATATTTTCTCCCAGTGACTTTGGACAGCTGTCCAGCAGCATGTACCTGTGTTCATTTGTTCTAACGATATGGTTCTGTTCATCCTAAGCAGGGGAGGAAGAGCTCGGAAAGTCTCCTCCAGGTAAGGTTTGATCAAGTATGTGCCTTTCTCTCTGGTGATGTCACCTTCCATTTTGTCTTACTCAGTGCTCTACTGCTGTAAAAAGACACACGAACAGGGAAATGCTTATGAAATAAAGCAGTCCAGTTGGAGGTTGCTTACAGTTTCAGGTGTCTAGTCCCTTGTCATCATAGTAGGAAGCCTAGAGGTACACAGACAGGCGCTGGAGCAGCAGCTAAGAGCTCTACATCCTGATTCACAGGCAGAAAGCAGAGAAAGCCTGAAACTTCAAAGCCCACCCACTGGTGACACACTTTCTTCAGTAAGGCCATACCCACAATCCTTCTAATCCTTTCAAATAGTGCATTCACATAGATGATGTGGGTCATCCTTATTCAAACCACCAAGAGTTCCACCACTAAATTTATGTTCAACACATAGACTATTTTAGGGGCTGTTGAGAGTGAATCTATCTATACTCATTAGTTTTTATTATCAAACTTGACAAAACCTAGAGTAACCTGGGCTGATCCAGTTGGCCTATTTTCTTTCTCTCTCTCTCTCTCTGTCTCTCTCTCTCTGTCTCTCTCTCTCTGTCTCTCTCTCTCTCTCCCTCTCTCCCTCTCTCCCTACCTCCCTCCCTCCTTTCTCTCTCACACTTATTCACATACATACATACACACAATCAATCAAGCAACCATTCAATGTAGTTAAATACATTTTTAAAAGAAAGAAATGGACGGTCACCTAGAAATAGTTGTCTACCCTATCTCCCAGGGCTGCAGTACCTGGTCTAGAGCTGCTAGCCTGTGATCAAACTCTTTAGGTTTTGGCTGCCTATAGGTAGGATTACCATGGATGAACAAAACTCAGGCACCTGTTTCTTAGCATTTTCACCATGCTGTACCATACTTCAGACCTACAGGCTATTGAAACTAACACATCACTAGGAAGGATCATGGTCTACATTGTTGTGAGCTTCCTGTTGCTAAGGTGGACTTGTTCCCATAAACCACTGCACCCAGCTGAAGAAGCTGCTGATTGGAATAAAAGTCCAAGACTCTGGGGCTATGTGCCTTACTCTGGCGTTGGAGAAGAACCAGTGGCGCCATTCAAAGGCAAGCCTAGAGATGAAGCTTAGAATCTGCTCCATGCTTTATGTTATTGGCCTAACACTAAGTTCCAAGGTGAAGGCTGGCATTCACCACCTCTCCTACCCATGGAATTTCACCCATGTTATGCTGTTTGAGCCTCAGATAATGCTGGTAAAGGTGTCCCTTGGCCATTGGGGCTGACAATAAATAAGCTGGGTGGCACCCGAGTCTCACAGTGGCAGGGTCGGTAGGCATGGGAGGATTGTGAATTTGTCCTAGGCCCATTTTAAGCCTGAAAAAGGATGGACCAAACCTTCCACTCTTGAGTCTCCTTCACTGATGTCATTGGCCTAGAGGCTCTGCCTGTGGGCACTGCTATGGGACTTTTCTGTTACAGTTCTCTTGGGTGCAGGGGCTCACTGCAGTGGGCATGGTACTGAACTTTTGACTATTCACCTGGCTAGCTTCCCTTCTCAGCTCTTCAGCAGGTAGAATCCTGCTCTGAACCCTACAGCAGAGCCTGGAGGAAGAAGTGTGTGTAGAGTCAGGTGCCTTGCTATGTAGCTCCAGGAGTTCAGTTCCTGGAGTAGAGTCATGGATCAAGGGTCATAGGGCTTTGCTTAGCGCTAGGTTGTATGTAGTAGTCTGAGGACTAAGGTTCAAGTCTTAACATCTTGCACAAGTTGAAGGTATCCCTCTCCAGTCTGGCTACTTGGGTTGGGAGAGAGATATCGGAGAGTCACCTATGTGTCCCTGTTCTGCCTTCCTATGTCAATCCAGCCTTCCCTTGCTGTATGATAAAACCAAACACTGGGTTTCACCATTTGATCTCCTTAACTCTGCTGAAGGTGACTAAAATCACCAGAGCATTTTGATCTCCATCTTGCTTCTCTTTGTATTAGTAGAGGGAAACTGATTTCCCCTTTGGTAATGGTAAGCTTGTGCCACAGGAACACTCATCCCCATGTCCAAAAGCAAACAATAGGATGCGTATGTTTAGCCCAGGAGAACAAGGAAGATGAAAATGCTCGTTCTGTACATCTTAGTGAATGCTGATGTCAATATTGACAGGGACATTTTCACCCCTTCCAGACAAATCGAGGCCAAGATCAAAAGTAAAGAGTGGCCATAAATGTTAAGAGAGTGTTAGGAGCAAATGTCAGGAAGTGGAAATCTCCCCTGCCTGGAATCTTCTTAATAACTAGTTTCTCAGACTTTCTGAAGATTCTTATCATTATTGTTCATAACATCGCCCCACTCTGAATTCTTTTTTTTTTTTTTTTTTTTTTTTTGGTTTTTCGAGACAGGGTTTCTCTGTATAGCTCTGGCTGTCCTGGAACTCACTTTGTAGACTAGGCTGGCCTCGAACTCAGAAATCCGCCTGCCTCTGCCTCCCGAGTGCTGGGATTAAAGGCGTGTGCCACCACTCCCGGCCGCCCCCACTCTGAATTCTTACAGTGGTCCAGATGCTATGGTAAAGGTTTCAGTGAGTCAGCCATGCAGTATAGCTGAGGTCAGGGGCCTCTAGCCTTCATGACGCCTCACTCCCACGTCTAGCTCCTTGGGGCCATCACTAGGTGAGGTAAGGGTAACATGAATGCAAGCACTGTGGGATTGAGAGGGTGGATCTGTTACCAGAGAGGGCCATTCACTGACCAAGGACAGGAACCTATCACATTTCTTTGAATGGTGCCATTTAAAACATATGTGTTGCTTCTTTCTGGTATTTTCCATTTAACTCTTTTGGATTATTGCTGGGTTGCAGATAACTACAACTGTGAGGAACAAAATGACAGGTTGGGGAGGAGGGGGAACCATATTTTGGTTAAGTCTGAATAAATGTGCCTAGGGATACCATTTTGGAAGCCAAGTTACTGTTTTTAAACAGCACATAGATCTTACACAGCACAGCCTTGGTGTTTTCCAAAAACAGTGTGTGGTGCATGCTTTAGCTAAAGCAGACTGACATGTGAGTCATCTGTTGTGCTTCTTAAAATGTAAAGGAAGGGAATCCTGGGGTTTTTGTGAATAATCACCTAGGGATGGTGGGGTGCTGATGGCCTCTCTATCAGTGTTTCTGGAGATAGAATCCTACATTGTCTCTGACCTCAGAATAAGCTAAACAGAAAGAAAAGGAAAAAAAATAGAAACTTGCTAAACAATCATTGTCTGTGGTTCTACTGGACACAGCTCCTTAGGGATTCTAGCAGTTCCTTTTGCCCCTTCCCCCAAAGAGGCTGAAGATGCCCTATCCAATAGGAACAGGGTGGGGACTTGATGGAGACTCTTCTAAAAACGGGGCTTGAAGAACATGTGAACCAGTCTGCTTCTTACTAAATTTGGGTGCTTTGATGCCTTTAAATATATTTTAATTATAGCCGACGGTAATTATGGTCTAGACAGTAACTTTCCCCTTCGAGGCAAGGATGATGGAGCTGACTCTCTCACATATTCGGTTTCCAAGGTCCCCACCATGACAGCTACAGGTGAGGTTGTGAGGTCCAATGCTGTTTGTAGCAGGGGGACCTTTAGTCCAGGTTCCTCTCCGCATCTCACAAGTTCCTGCGTTTCTATTGCATCTCTGATGCCTCCATTGCAGAAGTGCTATTATTCTGTGTCACCAGTTTTCAAACTTGTTCCTAATTCTGAATGTAAAACACAGTTCTTGGGAAGGCGCAGTCTGGTTTCAGAGAGACGCAATGGAAAAAGTGGTAATGTGTCTTGGAATAGATGAGAAATGTTATATTGGCTATTCTTTGGAGCCGCCCACAACAAACTAGATTGGAACCTACAACAATGTTAAGTTTTGTGGCTGCTTTGTTTTGTTTGCTTGGTTTTCAGACAGGGTCCAATGTATGCCAAGGAGGGTTTGAATTCCCATTGTAGCTGAGGTTGTCCTCGAACTTCTGATTCTCAGGGCTCTGCCTCTATGTGCTGAGATTATACATGCTCAGTCTTTACTGTCCCCAGGCTCTGTACATGCTAGGTAAGTAATCTACCAACGGAGCTATATTCCTAGCCCCCAGCCTTGAACGTCTGAGTAGAAAAGGAAATAGAAGAAAAGAACCCAGAGCAGTCATAGGGGCATGCATGTGCTTACAGAGACACTGGGGTTAATGCAGTACCTGGTGCTACAGTTAGAGCCTGACAAAGGCAGTACAGATGGCTTATAAGGACAGACTCAAGGGACTGTTAACCTGGGATGCAGGCTTGGCGGTCAGAATGAATGGGGAAGTAGCATGAGTCTCTTTCTCTCGTGTGCACAGGCTAGAGAGGCAACAACTCACCTGGGAAGGTAGGAAGTGTTTCCAGGCTGCTCCTAGGTCCACAGCTGGTAAGGAGATGGGAGCAGGTACGTTGGGGTGAGGACGTGGGAGGTGGAAGAGGGAAAAGATGAGTGTTCATGATCTTTGAACTGGGCCTAGCACAATCGGTTTGTAGCTAGCAGCACAAGGTGGCATGCTAGAGAGCATCCAAAGTATCCAGGTAGGGTGAGTCCCTTCCTAATTGAAACTGGAATTCTCATCAGCAGATGCCTGCAGGCATTGTCCTTTGATACCATCCAACTTGATCCAAGCTCAGGCAGGATGTGAAGGAAGAAAAACTGGTCCCATTCTGTTCAGACACGGTGGCAATGTTGAAACAATCCTGTTGTTGCAGCAGGCAATGGTGGTCATAACCAAGGTAGGCCAGGAGCAATGGATGGCCTGGCTGTGGGCTGTCTAGGGGAACGGAGAAAGTCTCTGGCTATGGTTGTTAAGTCTCAGGTCGGAAGCTGTCATCTCACACACAATGGGAGCTCTGAGATGACTCATCCTTCAGTATCTTGCCACAGTGCTGGAATCCCAGTTGTCTCCTTTCCATATAATGAAACACAACTGCCTTCATGCTCACACAGGCAGAAGTCAGTACACAGTGAGCCTCCTTGCTGGGAGCTGCACTGACTAGGGGTCATCAGGAGGGGCAAAGTTCAAAGGTGATGGTGCAGAGGAGGAGATGGAACACATTGAAAAAAAAAATGAATGACTAAGACAGTTTCAGAACCAATAATGCTGAATCGAAATGAGGAAGTATAATCACCCAACTGCCAAGAAAGAATAAAACGAGGAGGAAAAAAAAAAAAATCTCAAACAATGCAAAAGTAGGCCAGGAAAGGGGGAGGGGTGGGGCAGAAATTTAGAAGATTGAGACAAATAGAATAAAAAAAAGAAATGACTGTGATGATTCCAAATGTCTGAACATTCATCACCAAATTGAATATGATAAATGGTTTTGTTTAGACTGAAAATGAACTTAAGACCTGGCTCAGAAGTGGATGACTGAGTAGGTGGCCACAGGTCTCTGGGGGAGGTAGTTTTTTATGGGGTGGACCCAATGGCTGGATCTATTTCCAAGAAGGCTCTGTTTTATTCTAGATGGCAGCTTTGAATTTTGTGGGTTTTTTTCTTTCTTTCTTTCTTTCTTTCTTTCTTTCTTTCTTTCTTTTTTTTTTTTTTTTAAATCTGCAGCCTGGCACTCATTTTCCATGTAAGCTAAATTAAGTCTGTGTGGAACAGTAAGAGAGCTTGTCTTTCTGCTTCCTAGACAGTCCTGCATTGGCACCCAGGAGCTCTGCTGCCCTGCCTGGTGTGGACACGAGTCACCAGCTAATGTCCTACTGCCATAAGAGGATGGTAGAGAATTGTTTCCAAAGTCACACAGAGTGAAAGGCAAGGGATTGAATACAGGCCCAATGGGCAAGGCTCTTCAACCAGTGTTTCTTCCATGATACTGATAGCACATGTCTTCTGGGACCCTTCTTGCCTTCTCCACCTGGCCCTTGGGCTCACATCCACCCATACCATCTGCAGCTTTCAGCAAGCTTCCCTTGTTCTTCTCCTCTCTCAGGGGCAAAGGTGAATTAGTTAAAGCCATCAACCCCCTAATTTACTCACGACACAAACGAGCAAGCAGAATTGTGTGCTTCTCTGATAGTAAATGAACAACAGGTGTCTCTGATTCTGTCAGGGGTGAAGTGGGTGGGGCAGAGGGAAGGGGACATAGTCCTCTGGAATCAGGGTTAGTGATATGCAGACAAGAGTACTGATCTCAGGGTCAGACAGACAGGCTAGCATCAGTTCTCAATGCTGTTTTGTGAACTCCTAACTAAGCTTTATTTCTGAGCCTCAGTTTACCCTTCTAAGACAAATGTAGATCATCTTTTCGAAAGCTGTGTATCATTAGCCTCTTCATTGCACAGAGAAGGAATGAGGAACTGAGACAGAGATGGTAGTCACTGTCTAAGTCACAGACTCGATCCTTGTCAATGACCACCACAAAGTGCTTTCCAAGATGACAGTAGCCACCAGGGTTCTTGTAGGACAGATGCTACAAGGCCCACACATATGTGGTGTCTATGACCCTTTACCTACTGCTGTCTGTATCCTCACTTACAACTACCCCCTTCTGGGGATCAATAGTGATACTTTCTGTGAATCTGAGAGCATGAAAATCTGAAGCTGCCCTTTGACTACACGTATTCACCCTAGGACATCATTGATTTATCACATTGCATAACTGCTGGCAATCACATCCCGTCTTGTGCAGATAAAGAGTTTTGAATTCCTTAATTGTCTCCCATCTCCTGAGTCCTAGATGTGGCTACTTTACCTATTCAAGAAGCAATGTTGTGAGACAAGCCTGCCTGCCTTCTGATAGAAGATGGCATTGTTTCATCTGTGGCGATGACTGTCTGCTAAGCCTCTCTATTAAAAGACTCAACAGTCTCTAGAGAGACTTGCCAGACAATTACTCTCTAGAGACTAATGCTGTGGTGCCAGATAGCAGCCAATCACGCAGCCTGGAGAGCACGCCAAAATAGAAGCCGATTATTACATGCAGACCCCCCTCCTCCCTTTTGTCTTTATACCAGTCCAAATTTAGACTATCAGGAAACAGGAAGGGCCACAAGGGGTTATGAAGAAGTCCATAAATGAAAGCCACTGGCCTGGTCATCGCCGGATGCTTTAAAGCTCTGGATTCTTTCTTCACACTCTACTTGAGCACACTGTCACTGTTTCTGCTGCCCAGAGAACCACACTGCTCAGCTAAGCAGGGCTACCATTCTGCATGTGAATGACATCATTCCCAAGCCCTGCATGTTGAGTCCAAGCCACCGGCTATATGCACCCAGGTGTCCGGGACAGACATGGAGCTGCCTTGCTAAGTTAGCCTACAGAAAACTGAATTCCCTTAGTCTTAGCCTTTCCTCTACTGGAATGTCTGTCACCAGCTCAACTGTAGCTGCTTATATACTACTCATTTTCTGAAACTGAAATATTTGAAGCAAGCCCTTAAAGGGAACCATGAAACAGCACTGTGAACTCTTGTAAACCCAGCAGCACTCAGGAGACTGCAGTAGGAAGGTTCCAGTTTTGAGGCCATCCTGGCTAAAGGTGGGGGTAGAGAGAAAAGGGGGTAAAATAAGACTTGTATTTTGCTTTATTTCTATTGCCTTTGTATAAAAATCAAAAAAAAGGCAAATCAATCTTTACTCTACTTTGTGGATACTTGGACACAAACTACCGAGGAGTGCAGAATCTCTTCAGAGTGTAAACAATAAGGATTTCAGATCAGAAACTTTCCGTGCAGCCGGGAGAGATGGTAACATCAGTGATGCCCTCAAAGAGACTGGAGACAATAAAGATGCTGATGGAAGCCATGCAGATATTTGTCCCTTACACTGTTATCTGCACAGTTCAGGGTCCCAGCCTTCGGAGAGCTAGGTCCCCAGAACAACAAAAGTTCCTGTGTTGCTGAGCAAAGAGGGTGGGACATGAAAGACTACTTCCTGTCAGCTGGTTTCTGTTTCTTCTTTGTATTAAGCCAGAAATCGGCAGACAAAATATCCTGTGGACCCTCCCTTCCCTGGAAGACCGATCTCACTTCTTCCAATTTGTAGCCAGGCCTTCTGGCTGTCAGTGAGCATTATGTCTCAACACACTCAGGGGAAGAGGTACTCTGTTTTCTGTATGTATGCTTCACTACCCACCATGGATGAATCCCAGAGAGACAGCTGTGCCATAGAGTCTTTCCCAGTAGGCAGCCTTAAACTAGTTTTTGGGACTAAGTGCCTATGGCCACATGGAGATCAATGCTTGTAGTGGAAAGGTAGAGCATCTGTCACTGTGGGACAATAACATGATGTTGTGGTTATTTGCAGAGCCAAGTACCTGATTATAAAGAAATGAGTCTGCAGGTCAGATAGAAAATGGGTTCTTGGTGTCTTCTCTTCCTGTCATAAGTGAGCATGTTTTATAAGTAGAGGTGAGTAGGAAGAGTGAGGAAGAGCCCCCTCCAGCCCCTTTGGGCAGCCCGACTGATGACGGCATAGCGAGATTCCGGGGAGCGCATTCTGAGGTTGCATCAGCCTGTGCTGTCTTCACCTAGTTCCAAATCGAAATCAAAACAGACCTGCTAAGGTCCAACTTTCACGTCTGCAGAGTATTTCTCAAACTTCTATTTCTTTTTCTCATTTCTAAAGTGCTGTCTGGATGGCTCGGAAGGAGCTTGAGCATCTCGGGGGTCTGAGCTACAGGAAAATGAAAGGGTTCTGTGCTGGCTGGGGTTCAGCACATACGGTTTCAGAAAAGTCCTTTGAGAGAGTGCAGCAGAAATAGACAAAAATCCACATTCATGTGTCATCAAAGCGGCCGAAAGAGCACCCAGGGTGGCCGCAGTATGCAACAGCCAGTCTTTAAAAAAGACACCTGCAGTCCTTGGGAACATTGGCAGGGGGCGGGAGAAAGAAAGGCTTTCTGGGGACAGACTACTGCAGCAGGATTTGTCACTGCTGTACAAAGGGACAAGAGAAGCATAAGTCCAACCAGGACACGGCTATATCAAACCCAGCTTCCGGAATGCTTAAACTGGGTCTCGCTGTTCCTTCGATGCCCTGATTTCTGTGCAGCGAGAGGGGAGCCGTGGAGATGGACTGCGGAACTTGATCAAAACGAGCCTTAGATGCTTAGTGCCTTAGAAACGAAATTGTTCCCATGTTGATTGTAGCTTGTTAGCAGAACACCAGAGAAGCCTGGTGCACAGTGAGTCCACAGTGGTATATAAAAAAGTATTTGTCCGGGAGCCACAGATTGCAGGATCTGACAAGGACTCTCTACCTGTTTCCTGTTCCACAAAGGGCAGGGTTGAGGAGACCATCCACTTTGCACAGGCTGAAGAGGAGCCACCCTTCAGAAGCAGCCGCTAATGGCTCTCTCATAGCTTGGGTTGTTGTGTTCAGGAAGGGCACCGGAGGCTGTAAGCTGGTAACCAAGGCACCTTTCATTCCAGCCTCCCCAGCTTGGATCTGAGATGAGAATGCAAGCCACACACAGCCCATGGACTGATGGAGAGAGGCAGGGGCTGCCAGTGACCACATTCTGGGGATGGACAACTTCCTACAGTAGAGAACATTATGCTAGACAATGCTTAAATACTAGAGGACTGATAGATTTAAATATCAATGATGGTAAAAGGTAGTTTCGGTTGCCCTTTTGGAAGAAGGTTAAGAGGTACTGGAAGATGCCTACTGATTTAGAGAATTTACCAGAGATGATTTCAAAGGCTTTTTTGTCATGTTTTTGTTTCCTATAATGACAGTACTATCAGAAGCGATGTAAACTATGAATAGAAATAATAATATTTAGTAATCTAGTCACAAGGGGGACTGTCAAAAGCTCATAGTTCTATTTAATTTTGGTCCAATTTTAGATTTTTTTTTTTGCAACAAAAAGAAAGTAATAAAGATTGTGGCTAAAAACTTTCCCCTCCCACCTCCTTTTCAAAATACATATTCCACAATTAGAACTAATTTTCCTCATTTTAATGACGTGACATGGGTGCCTGGGTATTTGAAAGAGGTGGGTAATTCATTACAGAGCCTTGCCAAGAATTCCAGCTTTGTTCTCAGTGGACCACACCACCCAGGGTGCAAGGGCACATCCATCCTTGACTTTGGGACATTTTCATTTTGTCCTGCCATTGGGTCAACCAGCCTAGGAACATTGAGCTCTCATAGCTATTCCGGTTTATGCTGGAGGTGGGTCAGGTAGGGATGGATGGATTTTGGTGTCAGATGATATCAGTAAGATGTTGCTCAGTCTGAGGTTACCTGGTGGCTCCTAGAAATTCTGAAAGTCAGGTGCTATAAGCAGTTTGGAAAGGGCTAGCCCGAATCTGGCGCCAACCCCTCCCGAGTGGGTGCATATAAATTAAAGTGCCGGCAGACTGACCAATCCCAGGAGGACACATAGCCCTCCCCAGTGCTGGGGTGTATATAAGCAGTCCTCCCTGGGTTCCCGGGGTTCCCGTAGCATCGAGGCGTTCCAGGAATAAAGCTGTTGAGAAGAATCTGACTGTGTTGCGTTTTTTCCTTGCTGGACGAGGTGGGCACAACACACCTCTATCTGAGGAGCTATTGCCAATTAATAGCTGCTAGAGGATAGAGTTTTCTTTAAGGATACAGTTCTTGTTGAATTGACCACATGTCAGCAGAAGGCCATATCTCCAAAACTATATGGGCAGCACAAATGGAACTTGATGTATGAGAGAACAGAGGACAAAACTTGCCTGGGCAGAGACAGCATACGCCTATCTAAGTGGAGCCACGGGAGGGGTGAACATGACCATTTTGGAATTGAATTCTCAAAAATATAGTTTGAAAAACAAACATGTAAGGCTCATGGTGAACCTGTATGCTAACCTATATTTTTTCGTGTTCTTGGTACACTAGAATTGGGAAAAGATTGCCCCTGTAGAGCTAGCTAATTTCTGGAGAATACAGTTAAGCCCATAAAATCCTCCCTGCTTTGATATACAACCAACCAATTCAGAGCCTCACCCCTAATCATAATCTATTAAAGTCTCACACAGTAAATCAATACTCCCAATGGATGACCCAAGTTACCCCAATTAGGACTATCCCCAATAGTTCTGAGACCACCAGAGTGGGTTAAGCTATCAAATCCTTAAAAGGACTCAGAGTACCTATTGTGCCTGATCTTGTAAATCCATCTGGAGGCGGAGAACATGTTTTCTCTCCTCCTCTTCTGCTCTTGATCACTTCAATCCTGCCCCCACTTGACCTTGCATGGTGTGCAGGGCCTCTTGCTTGAGTCTGGCTGTCTTTCTTCTGCAAGATGCTGTCTGTGCATTGGCCTATCTAGAACTGGCACAACCTTCCAGGCACAGACTGAACACACAGGGTTACGGACCACCAGAATATGGCTTGTAGCTCAGCCATGGCAGGTCTGACGGAGAGGGTCAGGCCATGGCTGCAGAGATGGGGGTAAAGCCACTAGGAACCCGTTTCTGTAAGTACACTTCCATGGAATTCTGCTCAGAGTGGTGGTCTATATGTTTGAATTAACAGCGAAGGGGCTGGGAAGTTTGTTCAGAGGGTAGAGTCACTTATATGTGAGCCTGAGCCTGATTCTTGGATCCCGCAAGGTAACAAAGAAAACAGATCTCTGAGAGTTGTCCTCTGGCCTTTGACCTTTACACATGAGCAATGGCATGCCTGTATTTGCATGTCTGTGTGTATACACACATATGTATATACACACAGTAAATAAACAAGCACATAAATACATAAAATTAATAAAAGAAGCACGAAGATTATCCAGAGGCTCTAGGTAGACCATCAATAAAACTCATCTTGAAATTGAATCCCCAGCTTGCAATGAGAATGTTCCTCATGAATAGGGTAATTTGCTAATGACTTGATGAGCCTTATAGGTTATCATGACATTAGGTCTGTGATCAAAGTTAGTTTATTCTGCTGCTGTCTGCAATCTCTTGCAATGTGAAAGCTCTGAACTGCCTTGACACTCTGCAGTGTCCCCAGGAGCAAACGGCTCCTCACCAGGTACCTCTTAACCTTGGACTTTATGGTATTCAGAAGCATGAGTAAAAACCTTTTTTTTCATACAAATCACCAGCCTGTGGTACTTAATCCTAGCAACAGAAAGTAGCCTAAGATGCGGTGGGAAGCAGAATAGCTAGATCAAGAGAAAGCCTTTTTCTTTAAAACTTCCTTTTTTGATATAGCAACTTCTATTCTGGAAACTTATCTTTAGGAAATAGCTAGATATATCAAATCTCCTTGAGAATATTTTTATGTTGCCCATAAGTTGGCATTTAAAAAAAAATTCCCTTTACAGAAACAGTATAGGATTTGTCCATTCCATAACGATACAGCCACACACTGTACTCCTCAGCCGTCACCTGGCGGGTGCTTCATGCCATGAAAGACAATAATAGAAATTTCACAAGTAATATACAATTTTTATTCATAACATAATGAAACGGTGGTTCCTTTTCACGACATGCACACAGGCATCCATGCAGACACGACAGTCGGGAGGTAAAGCTAACTCATGCCAGAACAGTTGACCCGTGTGTGTGTGTGTGTGTGTGTGTGTGTGTGTGTGTGTGTGTTTATTTTTCAGTAGTTTCCAAATTACTTATGATGAACATATATACTCATGTCACGCGGTGCTCAGCCCGGTGCTCCCTTGTGAAGGATTTGGAAACTTTGAGTTCCCAAAGGATTTCTGTGGCAGTTTCTATAAAGCCAGAGTTACGGTTAAAGACCATTCCCAAAGCTGGGAACCTTCCCACACGGTGAGGCTCAGTGAGGACAAAGGCTGTGAGGAATTCCAAAGCTGAGAGGCATCACTTTCTGGGATCAACAAGTGATGGGAGAGTTCCTGACACACAGCAAGGCTGAACCCACCCACACCATGGTGACTCTCAGCAATAGGAGTGCTGGGGTTGGGGAGCTGGGACTGGGGGTGCAGTCCTGTGTTCCCATTAGTGCAAAAAAAGTCATAATTAGCAACAGCAGGGTTGCTAAGTAAAGCCAGAAAGAGAAATAAGGGACGAGGAAGACATCATCTACCAGCCAAAGGAGAGCAACCACACAGGAGAGCAATGAGACAGTCAGCCTTTTAGTCATCAGATGTGAGAGTTCCTGCATTCTCCAGAAGTATGTTCCAGAAGAGTCAGCGTAGAACCAAACCATGATAATGTTTGAAAAGAGGAAATAGAAAGGAATAAGGATACAAGGAAGGGAAAGCAATATTAGTTCCCTTCCAATTCTCCTTTCATTAGGAAAGCATTCTGTGCTCACATCTCAGGATGAGGAACCTAGGCCTGGCCCTTGCCAATTCTTCAAGGATACACTAAGGCTGAAGAGCAACACCCTAGACCTAGGAAAGCCAGATGCATGCAGAATGAATGCTCCAAAGTCATTTGTTGCATACAATTAAAGTTGCATAGATTTATTTTGTCATTACCGAGAATCATTATTAAAATGCAGGTACCCCAAATTTTAAGTCAGCGGTCGTCATGAGGCAGCTGCTTCCTGACAGATAATGTGTGACAATTTCATAACATACCTCAGAAAGCTCATTAGGCTGCACGCGTGGTGCCACTGAAGCTCCGAAGGGCTTCCTAGGGCTTGTGAGAATGTAATTAGGCAAACCACGGGCGTCCGCGAATCTGGTGTTTTTGTTCCAGATGGGTGTAACCTCAGGGTACCCCAGAGCTTTCCCAAGGACAGTTTCTCTCAGTGTCAGTGACTTGAATGCACACCTGAGATGGTCTTTTCGATTTCGCAAAAGGAAATGTTGCCAGGTGAGGAGATTAAAGAGCACACGGCTGCTCTAAGTTCACCACCAGTTACTGATGGAGAAGCCAGAATGTCTTACATCCTCCAGAATGGTCCTGATCACTGGCCTTTTCATAGTTTTTCTCAATATCATGTTGGCCTAAGAAGATTCACCTCTAGGAATGTCTTGAGGCCCCAAGCCTATAATACCACTGCGTGCCGGAAGAACTGGTCCTTGCCTCTCCACGTGGGGTAAACAAGGCTTCTTTCTGAGGGATGAGTGGGTCCACCGGTGTGTGAACCACAATCTCGTGACTTGAGTTGACAAAAGAAGGAGAGAGAGAATGTATCAGCATGCTTCCTCCTCCTTAATTCTGTGGGGAGAGGACTCCATTCAGGGGACTCTCTAGAATGAGCTGAGATGGGTCATTCATGGGCTCTAGAATCCAGCAGACTAAAATTAGACACATCGGCAGTGATAGGCTGTCTCCCTCTTTGATGACACTTGCCATGTTTCACCTTCTCTAAGCGGTCTCTAAGTAGGCCATCCTTAGTGGGTAGAATTAGTTTCCTAATGAGATTGTATGAGGATTAACCAGGATAAGGTGAGGTATTTTTGAGAAAGCATCCATTTGTGTGTTCCAGAACCAGACAAATCCTTATTGAAGGAGCAACAGGGAAAGGTTTCTTTCCCAGGGATACTTGAGAAGGGAGGCTTCTCAGGTTCTCAGAGAACCACACTGGGATCCCATTGCCCTTCCAGACTGTCTGGAGATTGCCCTGGCCAGGGCAGGGATGAGGAGTCCATATAGTATGAGTCCAGAGAAGTTAGATGGAGTGGCAGATGGGGGCTTTCTGGAGGACAGTGTGTCACCAGTACTCACAACCTTAACTTCCCTGACTGCAAATGCAAACACCAGTGATGCTCACCCTACAGAGTAGATGGATGTGTCGTAAGAATTTCAGAGACCATGGGTATTTAAAGTATTGAGAAGTCCAAAGATACTGGGTAGGAAGAACTCCAGACCAGTTCTCATCACCTGGTCAGGATGTCACTGCCACTGGTAAATAAATACCTTGGTTTTGGCATTACAATTGCAAGGGAGTTTGTGGCATTCTCCTAAGATGCTACCAACAATTTCCATGCCTTGGCTTCAGTATCTACCAAGAAAGATAGATACTGGCTGGTATCTTGCATGCACCAAGCATGAGATAGCCACATCTAGCCTGAGGTACACCTCAGGCCTATATTCTGCCACTTCTTCAGGGCTCATGTGACCATGGTGAAAAGAGTTTCTAAGGAAATCCAAGACTAAACAGACACGGAGGAGTGACCACAACCATGGGGGACTCTGCTCTCCCCTCAGCTCTGAGAGAAGTCTGAGCATCATAAAGATTCGAGGATAAAGGACTCACAGACTTGCTCCCAGAAGGGACCAGGAACCCATAGACTCTCCTATGGCAGCCAAAGGAAGTTAGTGTAAGATGGCACCAGAGAAGGACCAGGCACACCCAGCTGAGAAATTATGGGTTATGGGGACTTATTATAAGGGTTCTGTTGGAAACAGGGAAAGGTGTTTAAAATGTTTGGGAGTGTCTGAGACCCCACTGTGGTCAGGTGGGAAAGGTGCTCTAGGGCCTATGGACCTTGTCAGAGGGACAGATTGGCATTCAGGGTTTGCTGTGCTGAGGGAATGCAATGCCACCCCAGGGACCTCTCTCCAGGCTCCCTGCTGCTGAAGAAACTGCTGGGTGAATGGGGAAGGGTGACATCTAACTTCCTGCCTATCAGTCAGCAGGACTGAAAGGGCCTAATGGCGACTGTTTTCTGGTGTTGGGTAGAATGGGGATTGTGATGAGGGCTAAGTCACAGTGGAGAGTGTGAAATATGTGGTAAAAGAGACAGGAGCAGAAAATACATAGAAGGAGGCAACCCAGACTCGGAAAGACAGATGCCATATGTCCTCTCTCATATGTGGATCCTAACTTCGGATTTTTTAGATTGCTGCATTTAAATTGGAGTATCTGTAGAGGACAGGAAGAAAAAAAAAAGGCTAGGGGGAGGGGCTAAGGTGTAATAATTAAAGCACAGAGCATCTGAAAGTGGTGATGGTGTGTGTGTGGGTGGGGGGATACTAGGTTGAATCATTTAAATGAGCAGGGGAAAGTTGACCAAAAAAATAAAATAAAATGCAGGAGAGAGCCACATACACCTACTTCTTTTAAAATAGACCATAAAGGAGTCAGGCTGGAAGTGAGTTGGGAACCCTCTTTGTTGGCTAGTGTTCATGGTGACAGAATATGCTATGCAGGCTGCTCAGGAAGAAACCAGGAGATGAGAAATAAGGAAGAGAGAAAAGCTTTGGTCAGGACATCTCCTGCAAGCCGTGTCTTATACCAAGCCAGCTCATTAGCATTATGCCACCTTACGCTCAGTTTTCAGGGGTAAATGGGACAGGGTCAGCAGAAGCTTTCACAGGGTGGGCAGAAGTCAGCAGGATGCTGATCAAACAGTGCTGTGTAAAAGAAACACAGGATAGCAGGTAGTGATGAGGACGGAGCACTCGGCGGGCAACTCTGGAACTGAAAACTGCAGAGCTTGAAGAAAAGAAAGAGTTGGGTTCTAAGGATCTAAACTCAAAGTGACCCCAGACTATTGCTGGACTTACCAATCATATTCCTGGGTGTAGGCAAGAAACTACACTCCTTCTCCATACATCAGGGCCTGAGGGAAAACCTAGGATTGGCCAGGGTCCCAACACAATACCAGAGACTGGGTAAGGTATAAGGAAAAGAGGTTGATTTGGGCTCTGAGTTCTGGTACAAGATAAAGGGGCTATACCAGTTGGCGAAAGAGTTTCTAGACACTACATGTGGTTGCAAGGGATAGGGAATGCAGGAGATGTCTAGCCCAACTGACTTCTATGGATGATCCTTTTTAGGTCAGACATCATAAAAAGCATAACTGATATATCACTTACCCAGGCTTTGAGCCAGGAGGCCTCCATTGCCCTTGTTGGCAGATGGGGAATGAACTACACACACACACACACACACACACACACACACACACACACAAACACACACACACCACAACAAAATCTAATTCTTGGCTTTTAACTTAAAAATTAATATATGTAGAATGGAGGCAGGAAGTTCCTGGAAGAATTCCCCCTTGCCTTTTCTACTGGTAGGTGAAACACTGCTAAACAGAACCTGGACAGCTGGGAAAGAAACCAGAGAAGGGTCAGTGATACCCTGGTGGAGATCCAGGTAGACATGGGGGTTGGTTGGCAGTGACAAGACCTACAGTGTAGGCATTCTTGAAAGAGGGGTCTAGGGACCCCAATGTGGATAGCATTGGAGGGAGTGGCCAAGGTCCGAGTGCCTGCTGGACGCTCTGCATTTGAGGGTGTGAAACTCACACAGGGGCAGCTCTGATCTGATGCAGAGAACCTGGAACAATGCCAGAGTCATCTTTGCCCTCAGAAATGCCCCACTTGAGTTTCTGTCCTGAAGGGGAGGATGATGCAAGACAGGGTGGTGGCTCTCCAGACCAGGTGATGTGGAGCCCTGTGGGATGTGCCAGAAGGGTCCCGGGATGGATTGATGCTGATGTACATTAGCTGTGGCCAAGGAAGAAGCAGCCTGGGAGGAAATCTGAGGTCTGAAATGATGGCAGAAACCCAGGCAAATTGCTTAAGTTGACATTATCTGCCATCCATGAAATGGAGGGAGAGCCCGAGAAAAATGAAGCACACTACAGGGTCTTTCATACTGAAGTGAATGGCAGGGCAATGAAATCCTTTCCCACAGTCAAAGTGCACGGAGTTTTATAGACGCTCAGTAAATTATGATCTCCATTATTATATAAGCCCAACTACATACAGTGCTCAGCAGCATAGTGATTGCAAGAAAACGGCTTCTCGAAGTGTCCCTGGAAACATGGCTCAGTCGCCCTTCAGGTCATCCGGGTACCATTTCCCACAGGAGCTCTGCTCTAACCCTGCACCACCTAAAGGGAGATGGGGGTGGGGTGGGGGGGCTGCCTCTCCTTGACTCTTCTTGGCTAACCTTGTGCTATGAACGGCCATCTTCACCCTTCATATGGAGCACCCACGACATGCTATGAATTTCCCGAGTCAAGCGCGTGGAGTAAAACATCACCCTGCTATGCTGGCGAACTCCCGTTTCTGCCGGCGGTACCAATCTCGCCATTGTCAATGGAGCGTGAGCCGGATTTGCAGGAGTTGTCTTTGTAACTCGGTAAACAGTTCAGGATGTTTCCCTTCTCTTGACTCCTCCCCAGGGTAACGGAAGCATCAACTAAGCATCATTATAGGGAGCTACTGCCTCTTCTCAAGCTGACTCAGTTCTGTGTCAAGTCCGATGACACCGCAACGTCCATAGTTGAGCTTATGTGCTGGTTCTACAGTCCTCCTGGGCTTTGGTCGCAAGGTCTGCTGGTCACGCTGCATCTTTGCTAATGTCTGTAATCACCATTTTAAGGCCGTCTCCCAACGGTCCCTCGTTGGACTTCTTAGGGTTGGAAAGTCTTTGGAAAGGCTTCCTATCATTGCGTTTCCTCGATTACTCTAGGGCAACATTCAGATTCCCCTTAAAATCTCAATGGCTTATGATAATAAAGGTTTACAGTAGCACCCCCTTTTTCTGTGAGAGATGTGTCCGAAATCCAAGCAGATCTTGGAACCATGGATAATCATGAGGTCTAAGCATACTGAATTTTTTTTTCTGTATAAACATTCCTATCATAAAGTTTAATTTTAAAATTTTACAGTAAGAGATTAATAATAATAATAATAATGAAATACAATTAATATAGCAATATATTGTACCAAATGTTATAGGAATTTGTCCTCTTCTCTCTCCAATATTATATTGTAGATTATAGCAACCTCAGCATTTATGTGTTTTTTAATTAAGTCACTAACTTTCAGCTTTCACTTATAGGATGTAATTTATAGGTTTCAATTCAGCATATCCAAATTAGCAGACTACCCTTGCTCTCTGGGCCACTATTATGTGAAATTATGGTTTCTTGCTCATAAGTACAGTGATACAATAGCAGCAGACCAGATAACCAGCATCATATTACCAAGTGACCAGTGGGAAGGATCATGTATAAAGTATGGATTCTGGTTCAAAGGCAAGAGTCACCCTCTTGGCAGGACAGAGCAGGACAGTTTAAGATTCTATTACGCTACTCAGAACAGTGTGCAGTTGCAACTTGTTCATTTTTGGAATCTTCCATTTAATTTTAAAATTGCAGAAAGCCAAACCTGACATAGGAGAAGACTCAGGTTTTTCTTACTCACTCATCACATGTGGCTTTGCTTACTTTTCCTTCTGGGAGTGAGGGAGATGTGGGGTTGAGTGTGGCAAATGTTCAGCTCACTGCTGAAAACATCACTGTGTTATTTGTATGCTGCTAGAGACCTGCCTGGCCGGCTGGCCTGTCCTTGGCTTTAGGACTAGCTGTTGTCTTCTCTTTCTTTGATTCATGTGTGTGTGTGTGTGTGTGTGTGTGTGTGTATGCTTTTGTTGAGGCACAATCTTGGCTGTCATTCCTCACAGACTACCCAACCCTTTTCACTGTGGTGTTATTGCTTTGGAGAGATCCTCTATTTGTGAGACAAGGTCTCTTATGGGCTTGGAATCCACGGAGAAAGGCAGGGCTGTCCATCAAAGAGCCCTAGGGATCCACCTGTTTCTGCTTGTCCAACAGTGAGATTTCAAGAGTGTATTGCTCTGCCCAGCTTTTTAAAGATGTGGGTGCTAGCGGATTAAATCTGTGTCTTCATGCTTAGAAGGCAGTTTACCAACTGAAGCATCTCCCTGGCTTCAAGTTGCTTTCCCATACATCCTCCTTATAATCACGTGGTCATCTGCTATGCTCTCCTCTTCCATGTATGGAGCAGGCCCTCATGTGGACACTCAGACATATGTGCTGGTCCCCAAAGGAGCGGGTATCACTGATGTGGTGAATGGAGGGTAAATACCAAGAATGATTGATCTCACGTTTGGAAAGCACACCCCTTGTTCTATCCTGCTGTCCTTTGAAGCTTATGTTTCAAAACCAGCAGAAGAGAATTAAAACAGAGAGAACATCTTACAGGCATCCTCAACTTACCCTAGATGGCTACCATCCCACCTCCCAGCTCCTTACAAGCCCTCCAACACAACATTCTAAGGTTGAAGACATTATTGCTGTAGAGGGGTGGACTTCCCTGCTTTGCAACCAGTGTGAGGTCCCCAGAACTCATCTTTGGCCCCATAACGGGCTCATGACTAAAAGACCATCAATTCCCCTCAATGGAACACCTCTCTCCAGCAATTGCTTCCCCCTATGCTGACCATCCATTCACACCAATCTCCCAGAAGGACAGGTATCAAAGCCTGGATTGGCTCAAGAGCCACCAACAGACTGGCCATTCCTCCTGCACTAGGCTCAGGTTGGCTCCATCAAAGTCCTTCTCCATCTGTGTTTCCACAAACCTCACAAAGTCACCTGCTGGGCCAAGTCACCTGCCCTCCCTCCATTTATCTCATCCCTTCTGCTGGACTTCTCACCTGTCATGTGACACATTTTTAAAAAACCATATTCTCATCATAGTCACATCATGAGTGTTTTCAGTGTAAGGCATGGACTGGCTTCCCCATACCTTACAATTAGTAGGCCTGCATGACTCCAGAGCCCCATGGCCATTCTTCCCCAGATCCTTGAAAAGATCATTTTCTTTTCTCAGTCCTAAAACCATGCAATTAAGACAAAGTTCATTTAGGAAGAAAGGAAGGAAAGGAAAGGAAGAAAAGAAGGAAGGAAGACAGACAGGAAAGACAGGCAGGCAGGCAGGCAGGAATGAAGGAAGGAACAAAGGAAGAAATGAAGGAAAGACAAGCAGTGTGATAGTTTGTATATGCTCAGCCTAGGGAGTGGCACTATTAGAAGGTGTAGACTTGTTGGAGTAGGTGTGTCCCTGTGGGTGTGGGCTATAAAACCTTCATCCTAGCTGCCTGGATGCCAGAATTCTGCCAGCAGCTTTCAGATGAAGATGTCAAACTCTCAGCTCCTCCTGCACCATGCCTGCCTGGATGCTGCCATGTTCCTGCCTTGATGATATTGGACTGAGCCTCTGAACCTGTCAGCCAGCTCCAATGAAATGTTCTTCTTTATAAGAGTTGCCTTGGTCATGGTATCTCTTCATAGCAGTAAAACCCTAGCATGAAGGTAGGTAGGCAGGAAGGAAGGAAGGAAGGAAGGAAGGAAGGAAGGAAGGAAGGGGGGAGGGAGGGAAGGAGGGAGAGAGGGAGGGAGGGAGAGAGGGAGGGAGGGAGGGAGGGAGGGAGGGAGGAAGACAGACAGACAGACAGACAGACAGACAGACAGACAGATAGATAGATAGATAGATAGATAGATAGATAGATAGATAGATAGATAGATTAACTGGGCAGGTGACCTCTGGGTCTGAGTATAATCGTTATTTTCATGGGCTGCAAAGAGCAACTGCATGAGAATGAAGGCAATTATTAATCCAGAGAGGCCACAGCCTGAGGTAGAAGCAAATGGCACCAGAAATCAAGGCCACTCTTATGGTCTCGTGTGACTTGTCAAACTCTGAGGCTAACAATACATGTGACTGCATCCAACTCCCACCCCATGGTTTCGTGAGAAATAACCAATTACCTTTCTAGTGGGTGACAGCTATCTGCATGTCAGCAGAAATGTGATGTAAGGCGCAATCCACTGCCGCTGCCTTATGCCAGATCGTAGCCACTTTTCAGAGTCACATGGGCTTGTTTTGTGCACAAGTGAGATGCCACTCACTTCTCATTCTTAGCAGATGCATGCCAGAGTCTTTTTATTATACTCGAACAGCATCCTTTTGTCCTGCCAGACTAATGAAGGCTTTGGAACTAGCCAAAAAAATAATAATAGTTGGCTATTTTTCACCCATTTTATTTCTTTTTAGAGTGGCTTCTTTTGGGGACACAGAACGATTTGAGTGGACCTGCCGTGCTGGACCACACAGAGGAAATTAATGTCAAGTGTGACAGCCAATCTCTTGACCATTTTGGTTTTTAATATTTGACAAGCATAATCATTTCTCCAGATTCTATTCATAAGGAAGGTTTGTAGATGGCCAGTGCCCTTGTCATTTTTATAGGCTAATGGATACTTCTCAATTTAATAACACCTTACATCTGAACTGGCTTTGCTGTCTCTAAAGTGCCATTCCCCAGCAGCATCTTATCTACCTCTGGGACATTTCTGTGAAGTGGATGGACAGTTACCTCATGGTATAACTAACAACACAGGGCTGAGGCGATATCAAGCTCCGCCATCAGAGTGATAAACCATTTACCATCTCACACAGGGGACATTGGGATGCGCAAGGGGGAACAGGTTGGTGAGAATGACATACAGAAGTGGACTTGCATGCACCCCCACGGTCTGCTCACTCAAGGGCACAAGAAGGCCACTTATCACTTGGGAGATGGGTTCATAAGTGTCCACTGTGGTGTTACGAGCACTGTGGCCTCCACATGGAGAGGGGACAGTGTGTCCATGTCTAGAGATAGACACGGCTGTCACAGATCTGAAGGTTGCCCCTGGCATCTACCAGATATAGGATAGCAGTGCTGATACATGTTCTAGAACATTCAGCATGGCTCTGTAATAAAGAATTTTCTATCCCCGTGACAAATCTCAGGCTCACAGATTTTCCAACCAGTCACAGGGACCCAGTATGTCCTCCAGAATTGTCACATGGTTGGCTTGAGGAAAGAGGACATCTCTCTGTGGCAGGAGACCATGGATGGCATGAGCTTCAGTTTCAGAGTGGCCTGGCCCTTGCTGTAGCAAGCCTTTTCCTGTTTTCACTATAGAGTCACCATGAAGGTTGAAGGCTGTGGTGACTCTGGTGATGACCATTATATAGCTTGAATGTGTTCTTCAGAGGTTTGTGTGCTGGGAGCCTTGTCTCTACTCTACCCAGACCTGCGAGAGCAGAGTGGGATACCCAGTGTAGCAGATGAAGACACAGTGGAAACATTAAGAGATGAGGTCTAGCAGGATGTTACAACATTGGCCATGTGCCATGTTACTCTCGTATGACACTGAGGTACCATTAGTCATATGGTGATGGAGTTAAGGAAGCTATGATGTTATGGTATTTGGACTTATATCCTCCCAAGGGATATGGTGAATAAACCTGTTTCCTTTTTAAGTATCTAGTTTCAGGCACATCCTTATAAGAACATAATGGTCTAATACAACCACCCACCATGCGGCAGAAATAAACTGTTTTACTAAGGAGTGCTGCATAAAATGCCTTTCTTCTCAGCGCTCGACAATGCCCCACGAGTTTGCTTTTGAGTATTGCCTCATTTGAGTTGATGTAATCCACAAACAGCTAACTAACCTCAGGTCCAAGTCTCAAGGGCTCACTTGAAGTTGGAAACTCTACTGGAGGGGAAAGGGAGATGGCTCTGCTGAGCCTGAGTTTAGATCCCCAGTATCGACATAAAAAACACTCACATCTACTCAAACATATAACCCCAGCCCTGGGCCTGCTAAGACAGGTGGATTCCCCACAAACTGGCAGTCTCCAGGTTCAGAGAGAGAGACACTCTCTCAAAATTAAAGTGGAGAGTGATAGAGGAAGACACGTGATGTATTTGACTTCCAGCATGCATGTGTATACATGCCTGCCTACATACATGTGCTCACACATGCATGCACGCACACACACATACATGAACACACATGCACTGCGAAGAAGTATCACTGGTATTGAAATGCATTCAAATATCCTGAAGACATGTTCAGCAGGATATCAGTGAGAAAGCTCCCACTTGCCTGAAGCCTTACATCTGATAGAACTGGGGGAAGCCTAGCCTCCTACCTAGAAACAGTCCGCCTGTCCCATAGCTGGCACCATTTCTGGAAGCAAGACTTCACATTCTCTGTGACACAGAAACGCTTACATCTTGATTAGCATGTCATCCCTATGCCCACAAAATTGTGCTTTATAAGATCTTGTATCAGCTCTATTCCTCCTCTAGATTAACTTTCTACATTTCTTTCCTAGATTCATCTCACAGTTAGGTAGAGAAATAGAAGAGCACAGAGCCAGCCAGCTCTCAGACAGAATACTTTATTTGAATAGCTACAGGCTGTTAAATTGTAATACAGATCCCTCTTCTAATCTCTATGCATTGGACATGTCCAAAATATAGATAGTTATTGCTAGTGTTATTGCCCAGTTTGTACTGTTTCCAGTGGGGCATGCCTTCCGAGGGTGAAAATAACCTCTCCTTTTTCTCTGCATCTGGTCATTACCCACAAGAGCCCTGGAGGAGACTATAATCCTTACCTTCAGTGTTAGCCTGGATTATTTTGCCTCAAGCCCAAGCTTTCCTTGCCAAACAAAAGAGAAGTTTACTGCAAATGAGACACTTAGAAAACTAGCAAGAAGACAATCTCTTGGGGGAAAGTGATCCTTTAGAAAAATATAAAAGCGAACCAATCCTTCCTAGGAAAGCAGATGAAAGGGATGACACTAATGGGGTATGGGGCTCATCACCCGAGGTCCACACCATCCACTCCTATGACAGCCAAAAGTATATCTTAGTGCTTTACAGGCACTCGGCTGCCTGGACGGTCTCGGCTCAGCTTCTAATTCAAGTGCCCTTATTCTAGAAGCTACTGTCAGTTCTCCTAGGATCAGGTGGAACAGTCCAAGGAGCGGGGCCATTTCCTATTTCTTAGAGTGAGTTCTTCCGGCTCCCAGTTTAGCTTATTGGTTGTTCCGAAGAGTGGCCAGTAAACAATATGGCCCCTTTAAGCACAAGTGGAAAAAAATGATCTCCTCCAGATGTTTTAATACAGCATCTATCTTCAGAGCCAGACTCACCGAAAGAACAGCCCATCCTCTGTTAGCACACATTGGTAATCCAGGTGGAGGAAAGGGCTCCCTCAGCATAGGCAATGTGCCCCTAGCCTAACGTTCATAGCTAGCAGCATCTTCCTAGCTGACTTAGGTAGACTGATCAGCTCCATCTTTGCTGGTAGATGGCTCACAACAGCAGACAGAACAGCAAGTACATCGTCAAGATAGTATTTGTAGAGTGTCAGATATCTACGTTATGATTCATAATAGTGGCAAAATTACCATCATGAAGTAGCAATAAAATGTTATGGTTGGGGGAGGGGGTCACCACCACCCGCACAGCTTGCATTAAAGGGCGCAGCATTAGGAGGACTGAGACGCACTGGTCTATAATAAACAGTCTAGAAGCAGGGATAAGGATCAGCTGACTCTGAAAGACTGGGAAGAGAATAAGATGGGTTATGTTCTAATGCACACCAAGTGCAAAGTGCTGACTTTGTAGGAAAATGAAAGGAGGGGCACACATGACTCAGAACCCATATCCCTGGTCAGCAAGATAGCTCAGTGGTCAGGGTATTTGCCGATGCCAAGTCATGTGACCCAAGTCTGATCCCCAGAACCCATGTGGTCAAAGGAAGAGACCAGACTCCTTCGCATTATCCTTTGACCTTCACATATGCACCAGGGCACATGCGCACGCTGTGCATGCTCACATCAACATGCATGCAGACAAAAATGAATTAATTAAAAAAATTAATTAAGTAACTTTAAAGAAAAGAACCCATATGCCTAGGGTTTGAGTTCTTAAGTCTTTCACCTCTAGGTGTGAGATCCAAGGAAAACTTATGTAACTTATCACCCATACACTGGGGTGTGTCCAGGGTCTTGATATTTAAGTAGCTAAAATTGACTTCATAGACAGCAGACTGTCCTCATCTGGGATTGAGATGGTGAGTCATTCAACAAATATTTAGTAAGCACCCACTGGAGTTCAGGCGTAGTTCTCAGCATTTGGGGTTCAGCAATTATCTAAAGAGACAACAATCACCCAAAATTCACCAACGCTCACAAGGTTTGCAGTGAATAGAGGACATTCAGCAACTATGAGGAATTAGTAGTAGTATACAATACCTCACCGGTGTTTTTTTTTTTCCCTATCCCAGAGGAAGGGAAAATTCATGTTGTTTTTAGTTTAGTTTAGTATGGGTGTTTTGCCTGCATGCACGGCTATGTACCAGGTATACATCCTATGAAAGCCTAAGTTCTGGATACCAAGCTACACTGGCCAGAGGAGGTGACCACTCCCTGAGAAACAACCGGATCTTCTGGTGAATCTTTTCTTTCTTGAATTTAAACATTTCTTACAATGTAGCCCTACTAGTGGTTAGGGAGCGGGGGCACTGAGTAGGCCCACTGTCCCGGGTTGCGATCCTGCTCCAATTCAAGCAAGCCATGCAGCCTTCTCATAGTTCAGCTCTCTGGCCAGCACAGTGATCTACCCCCAATTCCCAAAGCTCTGCTAGGTACAAGATTTTGGCTTCATTGCGACACTTGAGCAGCCCATCTGTCCTGATAAGCCACAGCCCCTGTTGACCTTTCTGGGGCCTTTTCTGTCATCCAGCGTGTAGTGTCATGTCTGAGGCAGTGAATGGAGTCAATGTTGATACGGGCTCAACTGACTCCTCCTTGGCTACCTCTGGCTCACCCCATTGTCTGCCTCAAGAGTCACAGAGCCAAGTCCTGTGAAAGCGACCCAACACCCAACACAGTGTCCTCCCTCCTCCCATGGGTGCTGGGATGACCAAAGTGTCTGACTGCTTTTCTAGAGCATTGTGGCTTCACTGTCGCTAATCTCCTTCACATTTAAGATTGCATGCACAGTTATGCTAATTAGCAGAGAGTCATAAGCTCAGGATTTGGAAGAAATTGAACTAATCTGAAGTGATATAGATGGAGTAAGAAATGAGAACTTGACTGTAGACGGAGGCCATGTTTCCCAGGCACTGCCGTTCTGTCTATAGCTAGGGGGTAAACTGCAGGCAAGCAGCCATGTTAGTTTTCAAGCTATTGGGAAGGCGCGGGCAATGACAACGTACACACAGCATGTCTATCTCATGCATAAAAATCTAGAGCATTTGTCTAGATAAGCACATGAAAACACACGGACATACTGATGTATTACATTACTGACTTGGTAGACACTTGGCTATTTGAAGGCAACCTGTGTTAATGTAGGTTTGTTAGAGATGGCTCAGTTGTTAAGAGTGCTGGCTGTTCTTCCATAGGACTCGGGTTCGATTCTCAGCACTCACACGGCTGCTCACTTATCTGTAACTCTAGTCCCAGTGGATCAGACTCCCTTTGCTGGCCTCCACACTTTGTATATATGGTACACAGCCATGCATGCAAGCAAAACACCCATACACATACATTGAAGACAAAATGAATTTTACATGATGTTATTTTATATAGTTTAAACAAATTTGTTCTTAGACAGTTTTGAACGTGTACACAGTGTGTACAGTGTGTGCAGACCACTCTGGGCCCCACTCCCTCTCATCCCTCTCCTCCCCCCTCTGCAGCTAACTTTTCCGGATGCTATAGCTTCAGTGCCTTATAAAGGAGATAAGGAATACATACGACCTAGAGAGTTGCTGAACTGACATAATGAACAGTGTGCTTGCTGTTTAAAATCACTTTTGTAGTCTAAATTCTTAATAGCTGAGACTTAAATGCCTGCAAGTGTCATATTTCCAAAGTTAGATGCTATAAGGGGCATTAGTAGAAAATGCACACAGAATCATCACTGCAAAAGCTCAGGCACTTCTCTGCTTGGTCTTTCCCTCTTGTTAGTGTTCTTTTTCTGAAGAAAGCGGGCGCTCTCAGCTTCACGTTTCACCATACGGACTCTGGGATGGTTCAGAGATTAAAGGTGTTGACTGTCAAGCTGGAAGACCTGAGTTCAATCCTAAGGAGCTACACGCTAGAAGGAGCAAACTGTCCACACTGTTGTCTGTGTAAACACACATGCACGTCTACATTCACAGGCATAGAGACACACATGCGCAGAGACACACACAGAGACACAGACACACACATGGACACACACAAACACATGGACACACACAAGCAGAGAAACACACACAAAATAAGTATGCAATAAATGTCACTCTTAAGTCACATTGAGACTGTTTGAAAACGGCTATGCTGAGTGGATTTCAAGTCCTTTTCTGTGCTGCTTCTATCTGCTAAAGCCAGTTGGAGAAAATGATGATTTTTTTTTTTTTGTTCTCCATTGCTTTCAAAAAGCCTTGCTAAATAAAAGTGACCTAGCCAGTGCTTTAAAATATTGGAGTCTTTTTAAAAAAGTAAACCTAACACTTCCTTTTGAAAAACAGTGTTTTCCAGCAAGAAGCAGGCATTAATGTTGTTTACTTTTTATGCATTTGCCTCTTAATTCTCAAAGTAAGACAGTGACAGAGTCATTAAAATAAAGGTTTAAAAGGAGCCAGCAACGACAATTGAACTAATGCTCTCAGTAGCCCAACCCAGGTTAATGGATCTCTTCTCTGTACGCGCTGTTGAAAGCCATGAAACATCTCATTTATAAATCTCATGTTTTTTTTTTTTTTTTTTTTTTTTCATTATGAGCTTAGCTCAGCTTGTAACAACTCTGCTCACTGGTATTTTCAAGATCCTCACTGCTGGTCATGGGGCTGAGAATGGAAGAGAATTTCAGGGTACATGCCCACCCCCTCACTGTCCACGAAGTGGAAGAGAAGAAGAGTGGACCTTGAACAGAAGGGACAGTGTATCTGGAAACACAGTCATGGTCCAGGGTCCTCTCATCCTGAACTCCTCAGCACAGTGTGTGCACACAGGTGCCAGGCTCCTCTGCATCAATCCATTGTCAGGCTGCCATTTTTGTACAGTGTGTCTAAGAAGTGGGTCTCTCTTCCCCATAGATCTTTGTCCTCAAATGCTCAGACTCCCCACTTGCCTTCGGCCCTGCCTGTTCCTAACTGGCGTGCTGCATATGCAAAAGACGTTCCTGGGAAGATGCTAGGCTCCTCCCTAACCTCGTGTGGGGAAGGTAGTACCTGTGAATGATACAGGGCTGGGTCCATCAACACAGCTCTCAACTCCTCATGAGAACAGGAAGAAAACACTTTGGACTTATGAGGAAACCTGTGGGGGAGCAAATAGCATGGCATCTGCAAGGTAGATAGAGAGCTGACAGAGATGGTCAGGGTGCTGTGTGTGTCAGAATGTATGCTGCTGCTCACTTCAAATACATCAAGGGGGGTGGGGTGGTGGTGGTTTTGTCTGTTTTTCTCTTGTAGTCTGGGGGTGGAAGCCAAGGCCTTGTACACGCTAAACAAGCTCTCCATCACTAAACCATCCCCCATGCTCCTTTTACTTTCAATTTCAAGGTCACACTGAGCTGTCCAAGCTGACCTTGAACTCACTCTCAAGCCCATGCAGGGCTTTACCAAACTCAGTCCTCCTGCCTCAGCCTCTAAAAGACCTTGGCATCCAGGCCTGGCTATGAATGATTCTTAATAAAGACGTGCTTTTAACCATCAGTGCTGGGGGGCGGGACTGGGAGGTACAGCTCAGCGGTAGAACCTGGGCTTCCAGAGCAGGGCGCACACAAACAGAAAATCCCCTTCTTAAAATAAAACGGTGCAGGGAAACTGGCTATGACGGGAATCAGATGATAACCACCTCTAAATGAGTGGATCTCTTGTTTGCCAGTAGAATAGTTAGCTCCTAATAGTGTTTTGTGCAGTTTTAAAAGAATCCTCATAAGGCAGTTTTAAGAGTACAAAGCCACCTACCTACATGAGAGGCAAAAAGGATTTGAGTAACAGCACATTTTATAAGACTGTAAGGGAAGTGAAGAGTCTACCCTTCTCTCAGGAAAGGACTGGAAACCCATCTTCTACGTGTAAGACAAAAGTGGAGGGTCTCTTACCTGTGTGCTGACTGGAGGCTCTATCCCAGCTTCCAGAAAAAAAAAAGAATTACATCTTTAAAAGCTGACTATTTTCTTTTACCTACTTATTTCCTATCAACTTGATATCTAAAAACATCTAAGGTGTGCAATGGTCTCTTTTTCAAACTGTAGCATTGACCAACTATCATAAGCCCACAAATTAATGTCTGTCTTTAAGTCTGTGTCCCTGAGTTTCCAGGGATGTGTCCCACCCCAGGGCTCCGTTTTCAGTTTTCACGGATGCCTAAAGCATTTGAGCCTGACACTGCCTGCTGGCCTAAAGGTCAGGCTGGATGTAGAAAGCACAGCTGAGGGGGCTGTGCCTGTGTGGATAGCACTTCTCTGCTGCTAGACTGCAAAGTGGAAGAACCTGTAGACTAATTCTCCACAGATTCAATTAATGGATGGAATTTCACACAGCAAACAGAAAGACCTGTTATTCCCTCTGCAAACTCAGTGGAGTCTTGAAATAACAGAGTGCGGCGCCCTCTGGGGAAGGCACTGTGCATAGCAGGAGCAGCCCCATTGTGACAAGAAGCAGCTGGAAGCTCCTAGAAAGGTCTCTGACCTGACTCCTACCTAGTAAACAGAGCTGTCATCTCACAAGCCCTACTGACCTCAGCCCCTCCCTCTTGAGATGTGCAGCTTCACAATCTTTTTTCTTTTTCTCTTCACTCTTTTCTCTTCCTCTCCCTTGGAAGTTCTCTTGTTTGTAAGTGTGGCCCCGGGAGAATGAAGGATGCAAGTAATTTAATGACCAGAAATTAGGAAAACACTTTGGAGTTCCTTTCTTAAGTCTTTTCCCCCAGGGTTTTCATTGATTCTTGGTGTAAACGGCCTATCTCCCCCACCCCCTTTCGACCTGTTGTAATTTCATAAAATAAATATATGTTTTATGCTTTTTTTTTCCCTCTATGAGTCTGTATTTCATCCATGTGTACAATGAAGGAAAATCATCAGGAGCCTGTTTGATGGTGGACTGGAGACCAGAGGGCAACCAGGTGACCGGATCAATGCACCATGACACACTTTACAACCCAACATGCCTTTTTTTTTTTCTACTGGAAGCTAAGAGGGACAGGGTGCTGCTGAGACAGGTACGTGGCTGCTGAAAGCAGACTGCATGGGTGTTAATTCAATGCCCCCCACTTCCTGGGGGCAGCCTTGGACGAGGCTTTGCTTGTGGAGGACAGTGCAATGTCTATGGTGCACAGCTAAAACACTGCCCAGCGGCTGGAAGCGCATCAGAAACCAATGATGACGTGTGAGCAGCTCTAACCGGAAAACGGCTGGGTTGGCATTTTCAGAACGTTGCTTCCGCTTTCTGTTCTCTATATATTATGGCGCTGGTGCAGCACCCAAGGGCCTGGGGTAGCTAAGGGAAGCAGTCTCCACGTATACTCTCAGCCCTTACATCATAACATCTGGGAACATTTTCCATTTTGTGACTCTACTAGCTAGAAGCAAGGTTTATGATTTTATTACAGGAATCTGCATATCGCAGCATGGATAAACACAAAAAGAAATCTGTGTCATCTGAAGAAGCCATGAGCCTGAGGGAGCAACACAGATTTGCGGTGTCAGAAATGGTTGTGGAAACAAACAAACAAACAAACAAACAAACAAAAATATCACAGCCACCTTTGCAGCCTGACCTGGAACTAGAAGTATCTGAAAGTTTAAATTAATTAAGTCAATTAAAGTGATCTAATTTGTTAAATTTAAATAATTTAATGGTTGGTTAATAAGTTTTAATTAATCACTTTAATTTGAAATAAGTCAGGAATAAAAACATCAAACAACTAATGTTTTTGATAGTAAAATGATGTGGTTTTTATCCTGTCGTCTGGAACAAACCAGAATTTCGATCAGGTGGCTTGGTCTAAGGATTGCCTATTAACTGACAACTCCTTACTCTTCGAGGAATCTCAGCTGAAAATGAAATAGAGTTAGAAGCAGACACTGAAATCTAGAAGAGTAGGGATGGCGCTGGCCTAGGGGAGCATCAGTGGTTTAAGCCTAAGGAGAGGATACACTTAGTGTGTGGTGAAAGGCTGCTTGAGTAGGCGGGTCTTGGAGAGCAAGGCTTGTGATTGGCACAGGGTAGAGGAGAGTCCCACCTACCTGCCCCACCTACCCAGCGACAAATAGGATGAAACTAAAGGCGGACTCCTGCACATGAGAGAGCATGTGTAGGAAGCATATGTGTGTATGGATCAGGCGCCTGTGTGTGGCCCAGTGCTTATGCACAAGGCTGGAAGAGGAAGAAGGGTGTCCTATATCAGTCTCTGCCTTGTTTTTTTGAGGCAGAGTCTCTTACTGAACCAGAGCCTGCATTTTCTAGTGGGGCTGGCAGCCAGCAAGCCCCAGGGAGCCGGCGCTGGAGTTTCAGGTGTGTTCATGACTACCCCTAGATTTTCTGTAGGTTCAGGGACCTGAATTCAACACCTCCTCTTGACTGCCGAGCCATCTCTCCAGAACTGCCTGTCTAGGTTTGTTTCGTTTTGATTCCTTGAAAAATAATTTACAATTCGTTGAAAGTTTGGAAATTTAGGGCTGTTTTGTTTTTGCCTTGCAGGGGGGAAAAAACCCCAAAGCAAATATGACTTGAAGTTTGCAAAATAGTCTCCACGGACAGAGAATGAATGAGCACAGGGAGAGATCCAGCAGGTACCCCGCAGTGCGCAACTTGAGCTCAGGGCTCTGGTGCTGTCTTAACTCTGTGACACAGTCTCAACTTTCTGCTGAGAGGCAGCCATCAGAGTGCCCACTGGGTGCTCCCTGTGTGACCTGCACTAGGCCAGGTGCTCTCTATTTAAAGGTTTCCCTAAGCCTCATGGCCACTCAACACAGGGTTCCGGTTTCATCCCCGTTTAGAAAAGGATACTCTGATTGACAGGCGGGCCAGGGAAAGTCCCCAAAGGAAAGTCATTGAAGGTGTTGGGATTTGAGCTCATTTCCACAGAGAAACGTGGCCTTCTCCTCTAAGTCACATAGGGACTCTATCTATATGGGGGGATGGGGGGACAACCACATAAGTAAAAAAGAAAAGCATAAAAATATCACGCAAAGCCTAAGCCACCTTTCCAGTTTGTAGCAGCAGCTGACGAGATGCTAATTATATGCTAGCTGAAAACAATTAAGATTTCTCTCAGAGAGTGGAAGGCATTATCGTTTAAATATGTTCATTCAAATATTTTCACACGTTTTTATGGGCCTGGGGTAGCTTATTTAAAATCAAATAAATAATTAACATTGTGAGAACTTGAATGCTGACCAATGTGGATCGATTTCGAAACCATCCCTTGGAGTGAGATAGAGGAGCAAGCTACAGAATGTGACATGATGCCATGGCTTGAATCTCAAAGGTGCCCTCCTCTGCTCCTGTTTTATAAACACTTGTTCCCAGCTGGCACACTAATTTTTTGGGGGAGAGATGGGACCTAAATGGGAGAAGTAGGCCTTTGAAGGTGTTATCCGATCCTGGTTCCCCAAAATCTGTCTCCTGTTCCACCCTAATGTGAACAGCCTCATACTTCGGCTGCGATGACTCAAGCTGCCTTTTCCACACCTTCACAGCCGCAAACCTTTCCTCTCTTCGGCTGCTCTATCTGGTGTGTCATGGTCATGGTGACTCAAAGGGAACTGATACACAGTTATTTATCATTTGGTCTAATCTTCAAACTACAGAGTCCTTCTGTGGATCACGTAGGAATAAACGCACATTTAGAAAAGTCATGAAACCGCAGCTCAGGTTGTTATACGTCAACGGCTGGCTGCTCTGACGACCCCCAGAGTGCCAGTGGCTCAAAGAATAAAGGATCGCTTGTTCTCCCGTTGCGGTTGCCTGTGGATGTTTCCGGTTCCGGTGGCCATTCCAAGATCTCAGCTCTTTCTGTCTTATGGCTCTTGGCTTCCATCTCTTCAGATGGCGACTGGAAGAAGGCCCAAGGGACAGAATCTGATCTGTGACTATTTGGGCAAAAGAAGTGACATTGCCAAGTGCACCCTGGGCCACGTGGCAAGGATGAAACCTTCAGGCCATATCAAACCGCCGGGAAGACTAGAACCTAGGAAGTAGCATATTGAGCCCCAGAAGAAATAGTCCATCGGTGCTGATAAGTCTCCAGACGGGATGGCACACAGGAATCCCTGGTAGCTGCTCTGGTGCTCAGGGGAAAAGTCGCCAGGGCCATGTTGCCGATCTCATATCTTAAAAGTTGAATGGAGGGCACATATGACTTAATTAGGCCACTCTCCATTTTCTCCCTCTTGACAGGCTCAACAGCTTCATAGAGAAGAAATGTGGAGGCCAAAGCTTGTATCATGCTTCATGTTACCCAGTCTTCGATCTTCAACTAAACCAGGGCCGACCAATGAAGGCACGGTGAGTTTGCAATGTTCCTTATGATATCGCCTGTTTAGCTGATAGTGACAAAAAGAGGAGGAGAGGAAGTGACAGAGACTGCAGATGGCCCCCGAAGCTTAAAATATTTATATCTGGCCCGTAGAAAAGACTTGTCTGCCACTTTGCTCAAATTAAAGAAAACGTGGCTTGCTATCCAAAAACCATATGTCAGAACTTGCTAGGTGGCGGGGCGCCGTGCTCACATCAGATCCTTAAAAGCTTTAGGGCTTCTGGGATTGCCATTGAGTGAGTGGGACAATAAACTGATGCAGAGAGGTGGTAGGGTTGCTACGAGGGAGGTTGCAAAGCTCTTCAGAAATCGGAAGTCAGGCTTTTAACTAGTCTGGCCTGCATTTGCTTCTCCATCGTTGTGATAAGCCATGCATGCCGAAAGGCGACTGGGGCTGGGTGGCTCAGAGAGTGGGTAGGGGGGTATTTATTTCAGCCTCAAGGTTATTGTACATAACCCAGGAAAGCCAGGGAAGGAAGACAGGCAGAAACCAATGCACAGGCCATGGAGGAGTGCTGCTCATTGGCTTGCTCTCCGTGATTTGCTCAAGCTGCTTTCTTATACAACCCAGATCGACCTACCCAGTAGATGGGCATTCAAACATTTAGTCATTATCGAAGAAAATACCCCTGCAGCCGTTTCTTGATTGAGGTTTACTCTTCCTAGATAACACTGGCTTGCATGAAGCTCTCCAAGTAACAGGCAGCCTATCTACTTCTTTGCGTATCCCTTTCTCATTTACTTTTACTGTTAGAAGTATTTTCTGAATCGTGCTCTCTGGATCGTGATATAGTGAACTAATAAAGTCTGATGTCTACCTCTGGTCTCCCACATGTGCACACACCCATACATGCACCCACAGGAAAGACCATCATGCAAAGGCTAGAGAACATTCGTGAAAAGCATCCTGAAGAGTGCGAAGTAGAGTCCATGTGGTTTGGGTAACCTTAAACCTAAAAGTACTCAAAATTAAAAATTTAGAGAAAGAATACAATTGCCCCTGAACAACTGAACAAGAAATCTGATGCTGTGGCTACTGAATGAGCACACTCTCAGGGCAAGGGTGTGGTGACTGGCACGCACTCCAATCTGCCAGCTGTTATCAGGAGCCCAGGCTATGCATATCCTTCTAGTCCAACGGACAATGTTCCCATGAGCAGAGGCCATACTCTGCAGATAGGCCCTGTGCTCTGCCCCAGAAGTCTGCAGAGGATAGAATGCAGCCTGTAGACCTTCAGCCTTACAGCTGCTGTGCCCTAGTATATAAGGCTACTAGATAAGGGATGGGGAAAATGGCCACGGGTGTGATCGAGGCATTTGGGAATGGGGACAGCTGAGGACAGCCCTGAACAGGCGGAGGATGAAAGTCTGTCTGGGATATAGGTAGGGACGGAAGAGGAGATGGCTCTTTTCACAAGCCTGGATGAAAGGAATCTGAAAAACTGGGTATTTAGCTAGAGGGCTGTGGAAAGACTGAAGCCACACCCTACCACTGGCTCACAGTAGGAGCTTTGCCTGCACACTGTTCAACCTGACCATGCCACCAGATCTGGATCTGGTTGGTGTCTAATCTAGACAAGCTCTCAGTGCCCACGACAAGGGTCTGATGGCACAAGGGTGGGCAGGCCAAACTGCTGTGGTTCTTTTAGCAGAGTAACCCCCATGAAAAGACAAGACTTCTCCATCCCAGAGGTACCCTCGGGCTGCCAGCCAGATGGGACTCTGAGATTGACAGCTGCCACATATCCTTGTGGCTTCTTCCTGGCCAGGGGACTGAGAGGACCATGTCCCTCTGCATTGTATTGTGGCAAATCTGAAGAGGCATCAGGAGGCAGGCGCAGTGCTGAAGACGAGAAGGAAAACCAGCAACGCTTGCAGGAGGGTGCTGCAGGAGCCCTGTTTCTAGATACACTGATTTCAGATTTCCTAAATGTGGGTCTGAGAGCAATTCAACCAATGCTATGAACATATAGATGGGCGTTTGTGTGAGCTTCATCCTTGTCACTGTCCCCTGTACTATAGTAATAAATCTATCATGTACCATGTGCCTCACCATAGGGATCGCAGGAAACAGTTTAAAGCATCAGGGGGATGTGGATAGGATTAATGGAAGTGCCTCTTTTTTAGAAGGATCCAAGACACTGTGGATTGTGCGGCCAATAGGGGTCCATGTGCAGCCAATGGAGATCCCAGAACCAATCTTCCACAGGCACCAACGGACAGCTGCCCAATACAGATGTTTCTGTACCATGTGGGAGAAACCACGGAGCAGACAGAGAAGGCACAGTGAGATAAATCGTGGGACAAGCATCAGCAGAAACAAGACAGAATTATCTCAAGGTCACCGAGGGGTCTCTAGGCGCTGGGTAGGCTTGTGGAGGGGCACTAGGAAGTGGGCCTGTACCCCTCTTCTCTCAGTCTTCAGAAGGGAATTTAATTTTTTCAGTTCAGAATGACCCTAGTTGCCTTTTTCTTAATGAATTCTTTCATCACCCCAGACTTGTGTTTTAACAGCGTTTTACCAATGACTCCAAGAGACAGCCGAGAGCATAAGGATACAGGATTTAGTGCTTAATAAAGGAAAAGCAGGCTCCGACACCGGGTGCCGGCTTCCGCCATCTTACCATGCTTCCACAGAATTACAAGCAATAAATTCCTACGATGCTACCAGATGATCCCGTCTCGGAATGTGAGGTTTAATGAAAGCTGGGCGAGCTGGAGGCATGGGACCAGAGAAGCTAACATCCACGGAGGGCACCAACTCCATTTAGGAAAGGCCTGGGCAAGCTGGTGACTCTATGACTCAACTTACAGAGGAGAGAGCCAGGCCAGAAGGTGAAAGGATTCGTCCAGACTCACATGGAGAGAGGGCTCCGGGGTGGCACTTCCTCTGCGCGCCAACAGCAGCCTGGCGAGTCCTACACATTCAAGTCAAATGTGTTTATTTCATTTTAAACAGTTTTGTACTGTTTGACAGTTTCATACATTCAAACAATGAATTTTAGCCATTTTCACCCCATCCTCTCTCCCATATCCTACTCTTTCTCTCTTATTCTTTACTCTTTCTCTCTCTTTCTCTCTCTGGAACTCCTCTTCCCAATACCTCTTACCTCCTACCTCTGTGTTTTCTTTCTTGTGACCCTCTGACTTTAATTAGCATCTCATGCCCAAGTGAGGGTAGGGCTTAAGGACAACTTATTGAGGGCTACATCCCTGAAGAAAATGAGCACCATGCCTCTCAAACACGGGAAATAATTCCTGGGATTGGAATGTGGAGTCATGGCCCCTCCCTGGGGCCAGACATAGGCAGATGAGCACAGCAGCAGAGTTCCAGCGGGTCAGACATAAGCAGATGAGCACAGCAGCAGAGAGTTCCAGCAGGTCAGACATAGGCAGATGAGCACAGCAGCAGAGAGTTCCAGCGGGTCAGACATAAGCAGATGAGCACAGCAGCAGAGAGTTCCAGAGGGTGCTGACTGTCTATGTGTGCTCTTGGTTAGCATCCGGTGAACACAGCCATTTTGTTAGTATCCACAGTAAGCAGAAGGAACTTAGTAAGTTCGGAGCTTTGATAGTGGTGCATTGGTGCAGAGTTGGTGCCCTATTTTAGTCTATTCTTGGGGGCCCTGTCTCCCCCAGGGTAGAGGTCACAGGAAGCTCTGCTTTGCATGTGGGTGTTTCTGAGTTTGACCACACCCGAGTGCTTCTCTACAAATGCTTGAGTACACAGGTCCAGTCACCTCAGGAGAGACATATGAAGAGGTCCCTGTATTAGATGACAACAGAGCCGCCAGCCGTGTTCTCCACTCATGTACTTTTCATTCTAAGTCACATAATAATGATGAAGGGGAGGAAAGATTTATGGTTTTAGAATCTGTGCCCATGTCCTTGGGCAGAACGGCATGGTGGGGAGAGGCTGTGGTTGAGGACCGCTGCCCACATCACTGTTATACAGCAGCTTCCTTGGAGAGAAAACCTTCTACCTTGGAGGGAAGCCCCTTAAGGCTCACAATGCTCTTCAAGGAAAGGAAACATCCTCTCCTGCAGGAGAGAGCCTTAAGATTCAGGAAGTCTCTAAACATCGTCCACATTCACAAGGCTGGAGGACACTAGGCAGAGTCTACAGGACATCCTCACCGAGACAGCAGCTGGGTGGCTGGAGACATGAGTTTATGGGGACATTCATATTCTAACCACAGCGGCTGTCAGAGGCTCCTCAGAGGGAGAAACACTGAGGCTGAACCCCAAAGCCCTTGAAACCCCGCAGCAACAGGGTGTCCATCATTTTCCACACCATACAGTAAGCCACCTGAGAGCCACTGTGGACTGCATGTATTGGTTTCAATATGAAATGCCCCTCAAAGCCTCGTGGGTTGAAGTCCTGGGCTTTGCCAATGAGTGACACCCTTGAGGTGTGATGGAAGTTGGGGGACCTTGTAGGAAGGGACAGATCAGTAGAGTGACCTCTGAGTGGTAATAAGGAAACCTCCCTTCTCCCTCTCTCTTGTTTGTTTTCTTCTATACAGTCAACATGAGGTGAACAACTTTGTTCCACCTGCACTGCACCCTGCCAATGTACCCCTCATCTGACCTGGTCATGTCTCTAGTTCAATGGTCACCTTGGCTATCATCTCAGACTAACTTCTGTGAGATGACCCTGCTTGCCAGTTGGGTTTGTCATCTCTTTTATGATTCCAGAAAACATCCTTATACACGTAATTTTAAACATATCACTCAGGCATTTTACCAATGACAACTCTATGGTAAATGACCCTAGAAATGGCCCATCCTTCCTTGAAAGTCCCCATTGCTGGCTTCACCAATTGATGCCTATCTTAGGGTTTTACTGCTGTGAACAGACACCATGAACAAGGCACCTCTTAAAGGAACAACATTTAATTGGGGCTGGCTTACAGGTTCAGAGGTTCAGTCCAGTATCATCAAGACAGGAGCATTGCAGCATCCAAGCAGGCATGGTACAGGAGGAGCTGAGAGTACTAGAGCTTCATATGAAGGCCGCTAGAAGAGTGTTTCCAGGCCTAGGATGAGGGTCTTAAAGCCCAAGTTCTCATTGACACACCTTCTCCAACAGGGCCTCACCTACTCCAACAAGGCTACACCTCCAAATAGTGCCACTCCCTAGCCTAGGCATACTCACACCACCACAATGCCATTGCCTGGGGTAGCCTTATCTACCCAACTAAATTCTTGAAGGACAGAAACTAACTCACATCTTCAGATCCAAACTCTAAAAGCAAGCATGTGGTATGTATTAGACCCCTGATAAATGTTCTTCTGCATCTATAATGTACATAGACAAGTAAACTGAAACACAATAGGGATTTAGAGTTCACACTTGTTGAAAACTATACGTATGGAAGAAATCCAGGAGCTTGGGGGATCTTCTGGCTTTACTGCTTCGAAGATGCAAACATATTTGGTTTCTATCTTCAAGCTTGGATTTGGATTAAATAAATAACCAGGTCAGTCACCCAAGCCTAGATTAAACATTGTGTGGGAAACATTAGAAGAAGGGGCCGTGTTCCCCTGTAGAAGCTGTTTCTCTTTAAATGTTATTTTTTAATGTGTTTATGAACTATGTTGAACAGCCAGAAAATACTATTCAAATACTTATACAGTGTCCAGACAGCTAGAATAATATCAAACGGAGACAACGTTGAAGAAGAGAATTTCAAATCTGATTCTTTTGGAGTCCAGCATTCCTGGAAATGACTCCGGGGTTATTATGGGATGCTGGGAAATTCAGGTTCCTGCAATGGCACCAGGGGAGATTCTCTATCCTGTCGTGGGCGCCAAACATGTCAGGCCCCATAATACATTGTCATGGAAGTGGTCAGTTCTCACCCTAACAATTCCTGTAGACACATGCATTTGATGGGCTCTCTAGATAATTTATCCCAAAACTGATCTCTACCTATGGGCCCCGAGACTCGTCAGCTTGTAGTTTCTTGAGATCCCTCACAGGAGATACTCACTTCTTGCCTGATCCTCTCCTGCAGGGACTTCTGTATTCTCATGTTATTGAAAGCAGTTTTTACCAAGCTGATTTTCTGGTAGCCTGAAAGGCTTCTGGCACCTGTTGTGTGAAAGCTACAGGCCTGGATCTAGTTAAAGCTGCCAATGACCAGAGTGTGGAATCAACACTTTCCTAGTGTAGTGGCTCAATAGGGGAACCTAGAGGAAGGTTGGAACCCTATTAAGCATGCCTTGCCATACGTCCTGTAGTGCCGAGACAGGCAAGTGGCTCCTATACAATTTGCCAAGTAAGGATTCCGTTATATTTAGTTTTCTTAAGTTAAACTCAAGTAAGTAGCTTGAAAGTTCAAATAGATTTTAAAACGTGTAATTAGTGGCAAGTGTTTTTGCTCAGGGTTTCTCAACAGATCATGTGCGATTAACCTGCTGATCCCGAAGCTTATTCAAATGAAGCCCTCACAGACATGTTTGTTCAGAACAGACCCTTAGAAGCCTCTCACATGCAGGCATGCACTAACATACATTCACATACGCACAGACCACACATGCTCACCCACATACGTCTCCTAAATACAGTGGCCCATATTGGAGAGGGCTGGACCGGAGTCACCTTCTCACCTTCCAATGCTCAAATGCTTTAACTCAGGTGAGAGAAAAGCAGATTGTTTCTCATTACATTCCCTGGGGCTGCCAGCTGCAGGGAGGGAGGGGTGAACAAGGGAATCAAGGAACAAAGGAAGCAAAGAAAGAAAATAATAGAAAAAAATGTTTGTGTTTAGGGAACATAATTCTATACAGAGAAAACCAAACTATGCGTGATTAGCTCTATCTTCTTTGCAGCCCTATACTTGATTGAATTAAAAAAAATGTAAGGAAAGGAAACACAACTTCTTGCCCTTATGTAGAAACCAAATAAGTTGATCTCAGAGAACTAGACAGTAAAGATCACCAGAGTTGGGAGGGGAGGGGAGGGGAGGGGAGGGGAGGGGAGGGGAGGGGAGGGGAGGGGAGGGGAGGGGAGGGGAGGGAAGGGAAGGGAAGGGAAGGGAAGGGAAGGGAAGGGAAGGGAAGGGAAGGGAAGGGAAGGGAAGGGAAGGGAAGGGTGAATGCTGGAGAGGGTTGGCTAATGGGCACAAGAATACCACAGTGGTGATCACCCTTGACAATACATTATTACATATTTCCAAACACCCAGAAGAAAGGGTTTTGAGCCCAAATAGTGGATATATGCTGGAGGTCATGATTTTATTAGCACACATTTTATATGCCATGCCAAAATATCACATCTCACCCCATAAATACACATGCAGTGATTTGGAAAAGAGAAGTGTGTCCGTGGGGCCAGTGAGGAATCCTGCTCCAGCTGTTTGCCACCAACACCTGTCAAGCCTCTGGTTGGTCTCCTCCTTGACCCAGCCCTTCATCCTTATCCCTAATTCTTGCTGGTCTCAGTTTCCCCAAAGCTGCACACTGCAGTTATCCTGCTTTACTAAGATGGTTGTACCTCAAAACCCCTATCTCATTTCCTAGAAGAATGTCTTTTGTGCCCCATTTTGGACTCCTCTTCGAGTCCCCAATAAGAAGAGGAACAAGTTTAACATGGGAATGCATAGCCCCATTGGGAAGGTCAAGGAGGGAGAGATTTGCCGGTTCTAGCTGAAAAGTGCATTTCAATATTTATAAGGGTAGAAAATCAACTGGATTTTTCAACCTCAAATCTTAAGAAATGATGGAGACAAAGAGGAGAGACTGAACTCAGCCCCTCAAGGACCCAGGGCCTCATGCATATATGCAGGGCCTTGGTGGAGAACCAATCTTGGCAGGAAGTGGCTACCTGTCACATTATCAGAGTACAGGAGCAGACTGTACTTATTGGATGCTATAAAATTATTCCTACCGCATATATATATATATATATATATATATATATATATATATATATATGTATTTTCTATCTTCCAAGTCTAAAGAATCTCTGTGAGTTGTCTGTGACTTTCGCATACGGTAAATCATCCCATCTCTTTGCTGTCTGGCACATTCTAATAAGAGCTCCCCTTGGTCTTCTAGACGACTCTCATGGTGAGAACTCACAGCATGGCTATTCATCTTCTGTCTTCGCTGCGTCTTCCAGACACCAGGTTGCCTGTAAAGAAGTGTGTGTCATCCATGTGCATGTTCTTAACCAAAAGTAGCACCGTGGACAGGCCCAGAAAATGCAATGAACATAATTCCAGTAGCTGTATGCTGAAGACTTTATGGGTCTCAGATGGGACATGTATTTAAGGTGAGGTGTGGGTAGGTAAAACTCCTCCTCCTCATCAGCTGACTATGAAGTTCCCTGAGCAGCATTCTAGGGCTAGGTGTCTCTGCTGGTTTGAATGCAAAGGACCCACATAGGCTCATATGTTTGAATGCTTGGGCCTTAGTAGAACTGTTTGGGAAGGATTAGAAGGTGTGGCCTTTTGGGAGGAAGTGTGTCACTGCTCAGGCACAATGCCTGCTTGCATATTGCCATGCTCCCCGCCATGGTATTCATGACTCACCCTCTGAAATACTAAGTAAACCCCCAATTGAATTCTTTCTTTATAAGCTGCCTTGGTCATGGAGTCTCATCACATCAGTAGAAGAGAGATTAAGACCCTGCTTCTTTGTTCCTTCTTCTGCTCTGGACTTTCCCCTACAGCCCTCATTTTCTTCCTTTGCTCCATCCCCCCTACTTTCCCCCCCAAAAAACCCATTGTCTATCTACAACAACACCTGAAAGACCTGACAAGTAAGGACCATGTCCTACAGGTCCACAGACAATATTAAAGATCTGCATGGAATCCTCAGTCCAGTGGGAACCATGTGAAGAGTGTTAGCTGTGGATGAGGGTGGGTCCCTATGTACCGTGCAAGACTCTGTGAAGGTTCTGATGAGCTACTATGGCCCTCATGGACTTCCACTCTAGTAAAGAAATTAATATACAATTTCACATGTGCACACATGTACATCACCATCACCACCCATATACACACGTACATACATGTAATTATACATACAGTTGGTTTACAGGCAAGAGTCAAAGACTGCAGTATGACACCCAAACTGGAGAGTTGGAGACCGATCAAGAAAACAATGAAGAGTTAATTGGGCACAGAAGGGAGCAGAGAAGAGCATCCCAGGGGTCCAGAAGAGAAGAGCAACCTGGTGGTCCAGAAGGGAAGAGCATCCCAGGGGTCCAGAAGGGAAGAGCATCCCAGGGGTCCAGAAAGGAAGAGCATCCCATGGGTCCAAAGGGAAGAGCAACCTGGTGGTCCAGGAGGGAAGAGGAGCCTAGGGGTCCAACTCCTGTGAGCTGTTGAGGTGAAGCAGCAGCAACAGCAACTGAGAGAAGCCTAGTAAAGGAGGTGAGAGCCTCAACTGCAGGGCTCAGAGACCACATTAGACCCTCAGAGCGATGGGAACCACAGAGGGGCTTTGGCTAGGAACAGAGCACTTGAATAGAGATTTGGGGTTTCTTAAATCTTTTAAATTGTACACATTTTTATTTTTATGTGTATTGGTATTTTGCGTGCATGTATGTGTGTGTCCCACATTTGTTCCTGGCACCCAAGGAGGCCAAAAGAGGTTAGGTCCCCTGGAACTGGAGTTACAGATGGTCGTAAGCTGCCACATGGGTTTGAGGAACCAAGTTTGGGTCCTCTGAAAAAGCAGCCAGTTTAACCACTGACCAAGCCATCTCTCCTGTCCCAAGATCTGTTGTATTTTTATTAAAATGTAATTATAATTACATCATCTCTCCCTTCTTCTCTTTTCAACCCTTCTCATGTCTCCAACAGATCTGCCCACGCTCCCTCTTGAATTCATGGCCTCTTATTTATTAGTGTGTGTGTGTGTGTGTGTGTGTGTGTGTGTGTGTGTGTACATTGCTTGAATGTATTATTTGCTATTTAGGCTTAACCTTTGGTATTAGATGCCCAGTTAAAGGGCTCATGCCTTTTTCTATCTTCCCCTATTTTTAATTATGTGTGTAAGTCTGTGGACATATGTTCAGGTGCCCCTAAAGGGTAGAAGAGAGCTTATTAACTTCTGAGGCTATCATGAAAAACAGTTGTGAGCTGCCCAACGTGAATGCTGGGAACTGAACCTGGGTCCTCTGGACCCAAGCTCCCAGAGTGTATTATAAAAAGAACATTTACTGCTATGTAGATAACAGATAAGTTCTTAGATAAATTCTGCACGCACATCTACACACACATATAATGTATGTATACATTAATATATTTAGATTTTATTTTAGAAATTAAAAAATGCACTAAGCCTGAAGAGTGAGCATATGTCTGTCTAGCACTAAAGCCTGAGACCTGACACAGACCCCAATATATGTCAAGAAAAGTCATAAGCTATTTGTACTTTCAAGGGATGACAATAACGATGAAGATGAAGCTTCCTAAAATGCTGGCCCTAGTGAACAGTGAGGGTAAACATGTGTAACCCGACACCTAATGTAAAGACCTGAGTAGGCATATCAGAGTGGGGTTCTGAAAACATGTTCACAGAATCCCCAGAAAAGCAGGGAAACTAAAAATGAGGACAAGTAAGACATGGTGTAAAACGGTAAAATAATTAAATAATTAATAATAGTTAGCTATAAATGATTAAATTAAACACAAATCTGAGTGGTCTAAACATAGTGGCTAAAATAAAGCCTGGTGGGCTGGAAAAACGACTACATGGTTAGGAGTGCGTACTGTTCCTGCATAGGATGAGAATTTTATTTTCTGTTCTCATGGCAGGCAACTCCAGTCCCAGAGTTCCTACACCCTCATCTGGCATCCACAGGCACTTGCACACACACACACACACATACACACTTTTTAAAATAAAAATACATTTAAAAAAGAACAGGAAAAAAACAATTTGATTTTTAAAATAGAAAATTTTATAAAAATGAACTGATATTTCTTTTTAAAACAACCTACAACTTGACAGAGGCAAGTCGGGAAAAATATCTTACCATCACTGGTGATCATGAAAATTCAAGTCAAAACTGCAGTATTAGAAGACCTGATTTTAAAAAGACAGAAGACAGCAAGTGTAGATTAAGACCTGGCCAAAAAGTCACTGCCAGCACATTCCAAGTGAGGATGCAGGTTAGAGCAGCTGTAATGAAAAAGCATTCAGAGGACCACTAAGGACTGAAAATAAATTACATTATCTGGTAATTTGCACATTGGGATGTATACCCAAAGGAGATGGAACCAGCCTATCAAATATGCAGTATATGCGAGTCTTTTTGTGATAGAGACATTATTTACAAGTACCAAAATATGTATTCAATTTGTTCGGCCTTCAGGAAATAAGTAAGTACAAACTCTGGTATGCATGCATGATGGAACCTAGGCAAGCCCATTACAACGGTGGCATACATGTTATAAGGGTGGACAACAGCTTTCTGGATGCACTGAATTCCCATTCCACAGAAGGAACTCAGCTGGCTCTGTAAACCTGGCCTGTAACCATAGCTAGGGAGGTCACACACCCTAGGAGAGAATGTTCTGTTATTACTCTGTTAAAGGACATGGAGGTCACGTGCCCTAGGAGAGAACCTACTATGGTTACCATGTTACCTGGACATGGGGGGGGGTGTCACATGCCTTAGGAGAGAATCTACTGTTGTTACTTTGTTAAATGGACAGGATATCAAACTGTCTCCTAAGGGCCAGAGGTCAGGGAAGACTGGGCAGAAGGTGTCCTCTGGATATGATGGCACCACTGAATTCATGACCTCACATCAGCTGGGGTTGCCTGCACAAGACCTGCACAGGATCAAGCCAGTCAGCATTGAAGCAAGGATGGGGAGGGCCGAAGAAAATCTCCCCGGAGCTGAGAGCTGCTGGCAGTGATGGATGCAAGGGCCAGGAGAGCCAGAGTTCTTGTTCCGTTGCTTTTTGGTTTTGCTTTCCTTCAGAAACATTATCCAGAGCATCATATTTATATGCATGCAATTTTTAAATGAAAAAAATACAATAGAAGAATTAGGAACATAATTTGGTGCTGGAGTACTTTTCCAATATGTGGAAGCCCCGAGTTTGATGGCCAAAATCAGAAAAAAAAAAAAAAACCCTGAGAAATCAAACTATTAACAGTATCACAACTATACTATATTTTATACATACTGTGTGCCATATATTTGCTATATTTACTTCTACATGCATATACTACATTATGTGTTTATATGCATTACTAGAGGATCCATAGACACTGGGAAAAAAAAACACAGCAAAGGGAATCTGCACTTTGGATTTCAGCAGCTCTAGTGAAGTCAGTTACCTCATCCAAACATCACAAGCCACCAATGTTCGCTCATCATCCTCATACCTACTAAAGAATTATACCAAACTCACAGATGGAAAACCCTCAAAAAGATGGTGTGTTAGGGTTCTTTGTTGGTTCCTTCCTTTGTTTGTTTTCATCAATTATCCAGGCTCTGGGTTCCTTTAGGGAGCAAGCCTCAGGGCATACCTGTGAGAGACTGTGTGCATCAGGTTATCCTCTGAGCACACCTTTACCTAGATTAGGTTAACTAAGTGAAAGACCCTCCCTACAGAAATATGGCTGCCGAGCTGTCATCCACCACTCCGGTTCCTAACCCAATATGGCTGCCTCTGCTGCCTTGACATCCTCTCCATAGTTAACTACACCCTTGAGCTAGAGGTAAAAATAAACTTGTTCTCCTTTAAATTGCTTTTGTCCTGAGAACTTGACCACAGCAGCAGAAAAGGAGCCAAGACAGATGAGCTCGTGGGAAACCTCTACCAAGACATTAATAATTAATATCTGTGATTACTGTAGAATATCATTAAGAATCATTTCATTGATTTTTTTCCCCAAGTCATGTTTAGTTCTATCCTGGATCTCTGGGCTATTCAGCCTCTGGTTCCTGGCCATCTAGGCAGTGTTGAGGGTGGACATGGGTCTCAAGCTGGATCAGTCATTGGTTGGCCACTCCCACAATTTCCGTGCCACCTTTGCCTAGCACATCTTAAGGAGAGCAAGAAAACTGAGGTAGTGGATACAAGTTATGAAATAGGAAATAAAGCTAATTGTTTTCTTTTAAAAAATATTAATTGGGCCGGGTGTGGTGGTACACGCCTTTAATCACAGCACTTGGGAGGCAGAGGCAGGCAGATTTCTGAGTTCGAGGCCAGCCTGGTCTACATGAGTTTCAGGACAGCCAGGGCTATACAGAGAAACCCTGTCTTGAAAAAACAAACAAACAAACAAACACACAAACAAACAAACAAACAAACAAAAGAATTGATATCAAATTTGTATAATCTCTTCCCCCCAAAAATTAGGAGACAAAAGTTTCCAACTCAGGAGGCTGGTTTTGCTTTGATACTCAACTCTGACAAAAGTATCAAAACCATAGGGTGACATCTTCCACAAACACGGATCTGAATAGTCTTTAGCAAAGTATTAGCCAGCAGAAATGAACAATATATAAAGGTTCTTATTGCAACAATGGATGGGGGGGGGTTCATCACAAGGATACAAGGCTATTTCAGAATCCAAAAACCATTCTGTGTTGTTTGCTGCATTGGCAAGGAAATAAAGAGTAAATCAGCTTTGCAAGGAAACGGGTTGACAAGATCCAGCACCCACTGTCTATGTTGATGACAGATGACCTGCTTTTAACATTTCAAAGATTCCCTGAAGCAAAACCAAAGGAAAGTCTGGGATCAGCCTTTAGGTGTAGAATGGCTATGGAAGACAGAATCACCACCACCAACCCACAAACCCTAATGATCCCTGTGGAGCACAGTCCTTGGAAAGTGAAGTGTGTTTCCACCTGTGAGCAGTAAGCCCAGGAGGCTGAAACAAAAATGTCACCACGGGAAGAGAAAGAAAGATTGGCTGGTGGGATGGCTCTAGTGCTTGCAGCCCAATACGAAGACCTAAGTTCAATCCATAGGACCCACATGGTAGATTGGACATAGTGTTGTCACTCTGGAAGGTCATTCAGCAGATTATCTCAGAACAATATGTACAAGCCATTATGCTTCTGAGCAATTTATCTTAGAGAAGTGAAGATGTACATCCATATAAAAATATGTATATAGATGTTCATGACAGCTTCATTTTTCAGTAGCTCAGATCTTGGAATAATCTAAATGCTACCCTAAAAAAAAAGTAGCCCAAGAAACCAATACAACCCTATTATGGAATATTACATAGCAATGAAAAGGAATAATCTTTAATGGTAACACCTTGGAGGGACCTTTTTGTTGTTGAAGTCATTACAGTGATTACACAAATTTACTCACATGAAAAAAATCATCAAATCATTTGTATGTGCATACACACACAAGCACCCACACACAAGTCATGTGGAACACCAGATACCTGAGTGAGATATGGAGGTTATACCAATGCTAATTTCCTGGGTTAAATATTACATTAGAATTATATTAGTATTGATGCTACTATCACAGGAGATGGGTGAAGGGGGTGTAGGACCTTTCTGCAGCAGCTTCGCAAATTGCCTGGGCATTAAAAATTAATTCAAATAATAATAAAATTATAATAAAATAAATTCAAATAATAACAAACTACAGAAAACTGAAAATGAAATAGGAATTCCAGCCCTCCCTAATAGCCAGCCTTCAATGTTATTCTTTAGGACACACTCATCTTCTTTTTCTTTTTGCGTGTAAGTATGAATGCATTTGCTAAGAGGGCTTATGATGTTCACAGTTTCATTGCTATTTTGAAAATTGTATAATATGTCACACAATTTTCCATGTTCTAAGTATTCCCCTATAACATCCTCTTGTGTCTTATTGGTATTAATAAATGAAAAACTCCCTGTAGTTTTCAAACTGCTTTAAGCAGCAGACTTCTCTTTAAGCCCTGGTGTGCAAGAACACAGCTCTCTTCAGCACCTCGAGCAGAAACCACAGTTCTGTCCTGGTTATTCCCTCTGATGGCCGTACCCCACCTCCAGGCCATACAACTAAAAATCTGCACATTTGGGGGAAAAAATGGCCAAAATGCTGTGTGAAAAGCATCCAGTGAAAATATGTTGTATTTGTTTGTGTGTTTCTGTGTGTTTCTGTATGTGTGTGTGTGTGTGTGTGTGTGTGTGTGTGTGTGTGTCTGTCCGTGAGTGTGGGTCCTCATGTCGGTCAGAGAACAACCTGCAGAAGTCAGTTCTCTGTGTCTTCCTCTGTGCTTTTTCCAGGGATCAAAGTTGGCTTGCCAGGCTTGGATGGGCCACCTTGTTGGCCCTGGTGCTAAACTGTTCCAAGGACTTAAATTCCAGTTGGTTCCCCTTTATTGGCTGTCATGGTCACACTTGCTATGGAAGACTTGGTGTGTGACACCATAAAGATGAAGAAGAAGGCCACTTGCAGCAGCTGCTTCAGCACTGAACAGGATCTGGGAAGTGGACCCTTTAGATTCTTCAGGAATTGCTTTTGTGTAAATCCAATTGTCTAATACTCCTGCCTTCTCATCTCTCTCTCTCCTTGTGGACCTGTGCTTTCTGAGGCTAATCTCTATTCTGCAATCTGTCTCCATCCACAGGACCTGGGTTTCGGTGTCACACTCTGAGTGATGAGGAACTTTTCTTACTAGCGTGGAAAATATGCCAATACCTCCAGAATCGTTCTAGCAGCGATTAACCCAAGTGCAGCCTACGTGATTTCTGTTGGCATAGTTGTAAGTGTGGCACTATTTCTTTAGAAGTTAAAACACTTACCAAAACAATCGGCATTGAGGTATTGACCCCTGCTACATGCACAGGCACTGCAAATTAAATCTAGACTGCATCTTCCTAAGTAAACAATTAACACACCATGTCGAGTAACGCATTTTCTGCTAAAACTGGGCGACAAAGGCAATGCTCTCTTAGTGAGACCTGCCTTCAGCAGTTCATTCCATTCACAGAAATCTCAGGTGCCAGATTTGCCACTAATCAGGTTTTCTATCTCAGCTGACAGCTCAGGTGCAGTGACATGATTTTATTTTCTTGTCTGATTTAATGTCAGGATTCAAAACTTGAGAGAGAGAGGTGAGGCACCTCCTTGTGCTGCCCAGGAAAACGTGACCTCTAGGTTTCCATTTCAATGTGCTCATTGTGTTACCAATACAAGTATTAAATCCTTACCACTCAACCATCAACCAAAGAACAAACACACAGGATGGACCTAGGCCTCCCTGCACATAGGTAGCAGATGCGCAGCTTGGTCTTCATGTGGGTCCTAAACAACTGAAGCGGGTGCTATTCCAAAAGCTGTTGCCTGCATATAAGATATATTCTTCTAGCCGGGATGCTTTGTCTGGCCTTGGTGGGAGAGGAAGCACCTAGCCTCACAGAGACTTGAAGTGCCGGGGTGGGGGGATATGCAGGAGAGAAGGAGGGGGTATGGGGAAAGGATTGTGGGAGGGGGTGGCCAGAAGGAGGGCAATGAGCAGGATGTAAAGTGAATATGTAAACAAACAAACAAACAGACCTCCCCAAAGAAATGCATATAAAAATAAAGTATATATATATAAAGTATATATATATATATATATATATATATATATATATATATATATGCAGCTGATTCCCTGGGATCAATCCATATCTTCATGGACTAATCACAGAAGGCAGAATATCTTACAGGAGTAAACACCTGTCCCATGCCACTCATTGTGCACAGCCCAGGTTTCACTCTCTGTGGACTGCAGGGTGGCTCCTGGGGCCTGAGCATCTACGACAGAGGCAGAGGCATCCCCACCTCATCATTGCTGCTTATGAGTTCCCATTCGCCAGACTCAGGTTCGAGGGCTATCGCAAGAGCCTTCTGAAACACAGCCCAATTAAGTGAGTCCTAAACCTGCAGCTCCCAGGACATTCTTTCAAACCCTTGGTGGCTGAAAGCAAGTAAGGTGTGAGAGGAAGGTGAGAGAGAATGCTGTCCATGTGGGCGCTGCTCCTCCCACAAAGATGCTTCCCTCTGAAGGTGCTGGGAAGCAGCAAGGAGCCCCTCCACACAGGTCAGCATATCCACGGGATGTCTCAATTCTTAGGGGCTGGGAGTTTTCATTACCCAGAAAGCAGGAGAAAAAAAAAAAGACAATGATATTTTCATTAGTGAAGCTGGGGTTTCCTAGAGTGCGGGCTAAGGTCTAAACGCCTCCCACAGCTCCTGTATCTATGGTGAACTCAGCCAGGGTTGCTGATGCGATGAAACACCATGACCAAAGCAAGTTGTAGAGAACAGAGTTTTCTTGGCTTACACTTCCACGTTCACCATCAAAGGAAGTCGGGACAGGAACTCACACAGGACAGAAACCTGGAGGCAGCTGCTGATGCAGAAACCATGGGGAGCGTCCGTTCCTAGCTTGCTCAGCCTGCTTTCTTATAGAACCCAGGGCCACCAGCTCCGGGTGGGGTTGGGGTGGCCCCACCCACAATGGGCTGGGGCCTCTGCCATCAATCACTAAGGAAATACCCCACAGGCTTGCCTACAGCCTGATCTTATGGAGGTTGGTGTTCCATTCCTTCAAATGACTCTAGCCTACGTCAAAGTGACATAAAGCCAGCCATTGTGAGGTCTAGGAATAGTCTTCACATTCGTGGGGGCATGTCCCTGCAGGGAACAATGTCCCCCTATCCCTGAATTTGAACTTGTTCTTTAGCTTTGCTTTGCCATCCAGCCCACTGCTCTGCCTTCCCACAGCCGTAGACAATGAGGCACCTTTACTGTGGAGGGGACCTACAAAACTGTGCGTTAACGTGAACCCTTCTCTCTATAGGTTGCTGACCTCTGGCCTGTGCTGTAGTCGGGATGAAAAGATGGCTGCCTTTGTTTGGGCTTGTCCCATTCAGTTTGGATCTTAAGCTGAAGGGGGAAAGACCACAGAGTAATTGCTCCTAGGGACACCAAGAGCTGACTGAAGAGGAGACGCTGGGAGATTTGGACCCAGTTAAGATGCAGTGGCTACCGTGGCTGGGTTGTGCACACTGGAGCCAGGCCATATATTACTTATTTGATTCCCAGGGTTGTCTCTTTCTACAACATATGGTTATCAATTTACAAGCTGGCACATCATGTATTCTGAACAGCTCACACTGGCTGCAACACAAAGACCATACTTATTAGTGACTTAAGAGTTTCTACACCTGAATAAAAATGAACCTGTAACCCACACCTAGGGCAAGGAGAATTGGAAAGGGGTCCCTTATCCCTGCAGCAAATAGTAATCACTCCCTTCCCGAATGCTGGCCCTAACTGCTTGCATCCTATTCCATGAGAAGAAAGAACAAACAGCCAAGGTCTGCCTGTGCCTTCAAATCAGGAAACTCCTCAGCGGGCCCCAGACATGGGAGCTGACTTCTTCTTAACTATGATACATTTTCCAAATGGAGAAGGCAGTCTCAGAAAGGAGTTGTGACTTGAATAAAAGTTGCCACAGGGGCTCCTGCTCGAAAATAAAAGCCTCTGACTGCAGGCTCTTCTCCGGGGAGGGCTGATTGTCATTTGTCTCTGAAAGCCACAGGTGGGAAACCTTAGCTTGAGAACGGTGGTGGTGGTGGTGGTGCTCACATTCATTAAAGGTGAAATGATTTTTAAGGCCGGAACGAGTCCATTTGAATCTCAGTGCCAAATGCTTACCAATTGGAAGCAAATTAACACATCGGGTGAGTGTGTGGCCTTGCACTTGGTGGGACCATTTTGTAAAATGGGGCATGGGGGAGCCACCACTCTTGGCCACCACTGCCATAAAAGGTCTGGTGTGGTCTATGCTGCTGGGGACAGCCCTCCGGATGTTGGCTTGGGTGCAGCTGGCAGATCTGTGGACTATGGTGCCCAGGGCGTGCGCCATCCACAAGTACAGGTCCAGTGCTATGGGACAGAAAAGCTTATAGTAACATCCTGTAGTAACACTGGGTGGACAGATCCATGTCAGGGGACTCAGTGTCACAGACATGTCCAGTAGGAATATACCACAGTTTCTAATCAGACTCAAAACCCCTGCTCCTCATAATAATAACCTACCCACATAGCAGATTACGTTACGAACAAGCAAGGGGGAAAGATGTCTTCGGGGCCTCGTTTGACAGCAGATAAGGAAATCGTCTGTATTTGTAAGGAGGAGGGCAAAGGACGCACGGTGACTGACACACAACAGTGACGGGGTCAAAGGCATAAACTGGCAGAATAAAGCTGCCTTCCACCCCAGACCTGGGACATAATTCCCAAGACTGTCATCTGACAGGACCGTGAGAAGTGACGCCAGTTAAGGGGAGTGATGCGCCTCTCACTGAAGCCTCTACAGCTCTCTCAGGATCTCCCTCTGGGGTGGTTAAGCTTTTCCTGACAAAGCCAAATGTGGAATTCGCGGTCTCTGCAAGGCTTCTTCCTTTCTTTTCTTTTTTCCTTCCTGGCCCTTCTTTTACCTTTAAGATACTCTGGGAAGTAACTAAGTTTCTCCTTATTGGCAGAGGCATTAAAATGTTTACTGTTAGCGCATTTGCTGCTCGGTTCGTGCTCCCACCGAGCTTAAGGAGAGCCGTACTCCTCCCTTTATGGGGCTGTATTTATAGAGAAACACCTCTCGCTCCCCATTTCTCTCTCTCTCTCTTTTTACAATGCTGTCCGGATATTTTAAAAGGAGACTGGGGCTTCTCTTTCATCTCTGTCTTCCTCCCAGTGCAGACCACTAAGGCCTGTGTCAAGGAAAAAGGCCATCAATCAGTCTAGGAACTAGAAGGCATCCCTAGCAGGTGCATGGTGACCAGTGAGCACAGCCACGCCCTTCTCTGCTCTGTGCTACCCTGTCTTACTTGGCTCCAGGGAAAGGACAAAATACCAGACTGTGGACAGCTAACTCACAGGGAACGGAAACTGGCTTCTTGCAGTTTTGGAAGCTGGGATAGGAGTGTCAGTATCACAGAATCAGGAGACAACTCCACAGCTGGGGGGGACCAACCTGGGGTTCATCAGCGATGGCGCCTCACTATGACCTCACTCTGGCAGGGACTAGTTAGCTCCAAGGTCTCTCAAATTGCGTTCGTGATTCCATTCATAAGAGCAGATGGCCCTAGCTTAATCACCTCGCACAGGTCCACCTCCTGTTTATTTTAGACGGATGTGTCCACCTTCCTTGGGATGTTGTTCCCGCCTGCATTTCCACGTTTATTTTTGAGAAAGAGTCGCCCATCTGGAACATGCCAACTAGGTGAGGCTGGCTACCCAGTAAACCCATGCCTGCCTGTCTACTATTTCCCACTGCTGGAATTACAAGAATACCACCAAGGTTGGCTTTTATGGGCGTGTCCTAGGCGTGGAACTCAGGCAAGCAACTCTACTGGCTGAGCAATCTTCCCAGCTCCTCCCACCTTCTAATGCTGTCCTAAAAAGAGATGTGGGTTGGCATAGGAGATTGGGTTCGCAAACACACAGACAGAAATAATGTCCCTGCATGTATCTGAGGTGAAACCCTCCTCCTGTGCCCCTGCGGTCTGCACGTGGGCACGGCTCCAGGTTGCTCCTTCTCCTGACAATCCCGTTTTCAAGGTGAACAAAGAGAAGGAGGAAGAGGGGGGAGGAGGAAAGGGAGGAGGGGTTGGATGAGGAGAAGGAAGGAGGAGGAGGAGCAAGGGGAGGGATGGGTGGGGGAAGGGAGGGAAGGGGGAGGGGGGAGGGGCTGGACAGAAAGAAGGAAGAGGGGGAGGGTTGTCTCTACTGGTCATATTCTGCGTTCATATTCACTTTCATGTTCCCTTTATAGCAAAGCACCCCCCCCCCAAGCAACTGATGCTCTCTATGCCAAAGAAACAAACTTATTTTTCTATCCCAAATTTTTGTAAGCTCGCTACTCATGCATCTGACCACATTCTGAACATCTCCACTACAGTGAGTATAACTCGTACTTAGTCAGCTCGGCCTGTGATGTCCTCTTCCCTCATAGCTGCTCCTACCACTGTCCCTTGTGTCCATGAAGACTCCAGCCTCCTCACTACTCAGGCCCAAATCCACGACGTTACATCCACTCCAGTCTGTCAGCAAACATTGCTACCCGAATCCCATTCTTGTACAATGCTGTAACAAATGCAAACCCTCCGCTACAAGATTTCAGTTCACACAAGGCTCCTGGATACCGTATATTCTCAATACACGTCTATTGGATGAAAATATATCCACTTATGACATCATCGATTTAGTGATAAATTAATGTATGTCCTACTTTTTACAAGAGAGATGATATTACACTATATTTCCATTATTAGGCTTGAAGGAAGATTAAAATTTATTGTCCAAGCGTAAGCTGAACCCTGGGGAATAAGATCCGTTCCATTCGAGAGAGAAATTCAATGCCTTCCAGCGGTGTCAGTGAATTCCCAAGTAACCTGGACTCACCTTTGATCCTGGCTTCTTGTGGTTAGGTCTACGGACCCTTGGTCGTTCCAAAAGGTCAGCCTTTTAACTCTTTCTCTGACATGAAAGGTAACATAGGTTTCATTTCCCATCCCCACAAACCCTTCTGAGTGTAGTCTAGTTTACTGAATAGTCCTGCCTCATAGGAAGGGTAACATAGAGCCACAGGCGACTTCAGATTTTATGCCATGAGCCATGCACTCACACTTTATCCACTCAGCATGGGGCTTTCGGGTAGGCCTCTTCCGTCCATGAGTGTCCTTAACACCATATCTATCTTCCCTGCCTTGGCCTCCTCTTGCGCATAGCTTTTTGCTACCCAGCCTTAGCTCCAAGATAGGGCAGTGCTGCCAGTCTCCACCCGGCTTTCCTTGAATCCACAGGGACCGGAAGGCTCGTCTATTTCTTCTGCCCAGCAATTGGCCCATGGCTTTCTTTACTGGCAGATTAAAAACCAATTGGGGAACAGCAACTTAGCATCAGCCCCACCCCTACAGCCTCCTTCACTTCCTTCTCACATGGAAACCCTGCTACCTAGGTTCTTACTCTTCAGAGAAGCCCCAGCATCCCTTGTCATAAGAGATTCCTCAGTTTTTGTTTGTTTGTTTGCTTGTTTTTTGTTTTTTACTTTTATTATAAATTATTTTTCTCTCATGAACAATTTTAAACATAAAAATATAAAGAACAGGACAGCGGGCACCCCTGTCTTACAACGCTATGGTATAATAACTTTTCATGTTTATCGTATTTAAGGTAACACATAAGATGACGTTTTGGCTTGTCATACCAGCTTCAAAAGCAAGGGCCTGCACTGACACGGTGATACAGTGACTTCTACCCGGACCTTGTAACTCTTCAAGGTTATTTTCAAATTCTCACCTGTCCCCAAACAAAACAATATTTTTCACATTTAAGCCTGTATTTGTTTGTTTGTAATATGTGTTGTATATTCTGTGTGCGTGTATGAGTGTGTGTGTGTGTGTGTGTGTGTGTGTGTGTGTGTGTGTGTGTGTGTGTATGTGTTCAGGTACCCTTACCCATCACTGAGCATGTCCAGATCTTCTTTAAAGACAGTATCGCTCACCGAACCTAGACTTTACCATTTCGGTGAGGCCGGCTGTCACCAGCTCATGGGACCCACCTGCCTCTGCCTCCCCAGCACTCCGATTCCGGGGCACACAATCACTGATAGCTTGTTCTTGGGAGCTGGGGATCGAACTCACGCTTGCTCACCAGGCACTTTACCCACTGAGCCATTTCTGCAACCCCAGTCTGTATTTAATCCAGCATCCTATTATAGGAAGCCTCTTTAAGATTCCTAACGCCTTTCTTTATACACAGTGGAGACAAACACGAGGCCAAATGCTCTTTATTTAATTACCAGTTGACATAAACAAGTGTCACCGAAGTAGACTTTCTTCTGCAGATGGTCTAAGATGCCGGCACTCATATGCTTTTTAAATTGGGACCTGTAAACAAGAACAAACGCGAGGAAGAACAACAGAAGCAGCAAGTCGTGGAAACAGTCTCCAGATTACAGAGGCAAGGGCTTTAGTAGAAAATGCACGAAGCCCTCAGTAAAGGCTTTCCGGGGTCCCCGTGGCTGTTACCTAGCAACAAGCCCATTACGCAGGGGCACACTGGAGTCCAGTTGGACAGGGTAGAATGTGCAGGTAACAGAACTAAATTTCTCCTTTTCTACTATGTTAATAACGCCGGCCTCCCGCAGTCTTTCCGGGGTGCCTGTCTGAAGAAATCAGCCTTGTATAATGTTCCCGGTGTTAAGCCCTAGAAGGAGGAAAATGGCTGGGGCTTAATTTGCTCTGCACATGTCAGCGCTTCTGCGTCTGCAGATCCCGGCCTCTAAGAGTGAAATGCGCCAGATGCAAATCACCCAAACTCAAATTAGTTTTGGTTCATGGTGTAAGCCTCCTCCGCCCCGTCCAAATCACCCCTACCAGCAAATGAAGCCTGGGTTGCAGGAGGACTGTTATTTTTTTTCTCTCCCTCTCTCTCTAAAAACCGCTTTTAAATACATTACCACATCTTTTTTCAGATTGGTCCTTCCCTCTACTCCGCATTTGTCTGAGCTGCAGGAGTATTTCTGTAGTCTGGTTTCCTTAAACCTTGTCTAAGGAAAAGCTTGGTTTCATGGTACAATATTTTAATATGTGATTGTGCCAATGGTCTTTAGCAACAATACCATGTTTTAAATAAAATATTGAAATCCGTTCCCTAATTTTCCTTTGTGGTTTATCTTTCAACTGAAGCAGGCTAAGACAGAAGTTAGCCAGAGTACAGGAGTCTAAATTCCCAACCCCAGCCCTAACTCTTCAGTGATGAAACTGTTTTGTTTTTCGAATTAATTGAGGTGGTGAAAATTCATCTTCCCTAGAATCACATCTCAGTCACCCCAAGTTCTACAGACCATGGGAGAGGGGCTTAAATTTTATTTAAAACACATTTGCTTGCATGGCTGTTGATCTGTGCATTATTTTAGAAAACAATCTCTGTTGATGTAGAGAAGTATCCAGGCATCTGCAGCAACAGGAGGGTCGTATGGCTTATACAAACAAGACTAAGTGTTTGCTGGGGACTGTCCACGATGCTTTAAGACAGTTCTCATTTAATCTTCCCCAAACAGCAAATCCAAGACAGAGGTAGGATAAGAACCCGGACAGCAGTGCCCAAAGCCATATTCTCACTGTGATCTCAACCTGTGTCTTCAGGCTGCTGCTTAGTCATTCAATCCTTTATCATGGCACCTGTGCTACAGGCACTGGGGATTTGAGCATAAGCAAGGGAGACAGGGCTGCCATAGCCAAGGGCTTGTCACCATGTCCGGACTCAAGTGCCAGATGTTACAGTGACTGTTGCTGCTCTACATGACCTTGGTCATTAGAGATCATTATGGGTGACAGGCACAGACTGGGCTTTCTGTTGGGGACAGGACTCAGCCCATCTATAGGTTCAGTTTTTTTCAAATATTTGTTAGGTGTTCCTTCTATGTGTCCTGGCATGCTGTGGATACAGGCATGTACCTAATCATGAGCCCACATGACAAGGACCAGCTTTATAAATCCATGCTAGAAGGGGCTGAAGCTGCGTCATGGACATTGGTGACAGGGCACTCACCTGGGTGGGATACCAGTCACCATGAAAAATAAGATGTAACAGTATAAAATAAAATGGTGCTTAAACAGCCTGAAAGGGATATTGACCCCAGCAATGGCGGGTTACAGAGGAGGGCTGCTCTCAGGATGGTCCCCTCCTTCTTCAGCCTGCCTGTGTAGGCATATATACGGGATTTGCATCTGAATTTTTGCTTTTGTGCTGTAAGGTTCATAAGAAGTTTTTATAAGAATATCTTTTCAGAGCTGGGGAGATGGCTCGGTGGGTGAAGTACTTTCTGTGTAGAATGAAGACCCAAGTTTGGATGTGCAACACTCACATAAAAAGGTGGGTGGGGTGTCACACATTAGTAATCCCTGAGTTTTGGGGGTAGAGACAAAAAGATTCTTGAAGCTTGGTAGCCAGCCATTCCAGCCAATAGGTGAGTTGCACATTTAGTGAGAGACCCTGTCTCAAAAACCAAAATGGAGAGCAACTAGGGAAGAAATGAGATATTTGCAACACACACACACACACACACACACACACACACACACACACACACACACACATGAATATGTTTGCTCAAAACTCCCCATAAAGAAGATTTCACCACCTCCATGATGCAAGCCACCAACACAGCTCCTGGATACCCCTCACTGTCAACCCTGAAGAGTTTTGTGCAGGGGTGAGGTAGAGGCTCACAGGAGTCTGGAACAAGGAAATAAGCACCCCTTTCCTGTCTATCAGCAATACAGTTCTAAAAGCATCCTCTGGTATCCAGAGTGATATTGGCATCCACCATTGAAGACTAGCCACCATGAAATGCAAGATTCCTGCAACCCCTCAGCCATGGGGAGATGACTGAGCTCTCAGAAATCTGCCTGTGTGTTGGCCTCTTGGATTCACACAGCATGGTGGAATCCAGGCATCACTGTGGGAATGTCCTTTACAACAAATCCTTTCTTTCCTGTCTTGCTTCCTGTCCTTCAGCTGCTTTCCAAGGAAACTACTTGTACCTCAGCCTTTGTTAGGAATTGTCCCTGGTTCAGTGCCCTGGCAGGGTCATTGTGTTTAGGCCCTGACTGTCCACATATGTATTCCACATCTGTCTGTCTGAAAATGATATTCATGCAAGAGGCTACCTGCCACGTCATGCTTCCATCAAAACCCGGAGCTCTCAGCAGGTGATTTTAGAAGGTTTGGTTGTCGGTTACTCCCCGCCTCTCAGCCATCTATTTAATCCACAACTCATTTCATCATCCCCAGAGCATGGCCTTTATTGTCCAGCATTGGCTGCTGCTGTGGTTTGAATACACATGTTGGAGATTTAATCCATATTGTCACAGTTTGGGGACACAGCACCTTTAAGAGATGAATGGGTCACAGAGGTACTGCCCTCCCCAGTGACTAGTGCATTATCATTGGAGTGGGCTGGTTGTCATGGGAGCAGGATCCTGATCATAGAATCAGTCATCAGAATATCAGGGATGCCCATATCCTCAGTATGACCGTATCTTTATGATGAGGCAAATTCTACCAGAGTTAGGAAGTGGTGTCGCAATAATACAGGGCACAGGGCTACATCTTCTAACCAGAATGGTGTTGGTGTAGGGCTGAGCTAAGCTATGGAGGATTCTGAGCCCGAAAGGGACTAGAAGGTGGGCATGGGTAAAAGTACTTGGAGAGTCAGAGAAGGCTGACAGGTATGGAAGGAGAGAAGTGAGCAGAAAAGAAACCAAAAAGAAACAAAACTCACCAACTAGACAGATTCTGACAGCTTTGCATTGTTCAAGGGAGGTCTACTTGGAAACCAAAGCCAGAGAGAGAGAGGAGACCCAAGCAAACGGCCTCACCACACAGCGAACTAGCAGCCACAGCTCTGTTCCCAACCTCCCCTCTCCTTCTGACAGCCCTTCTTCCTGTGTGGTAATTGTCTCAACTCAGGGCTACAAGGGGATCTTTTTTTTTCCTTCTCATTGAATTGTTCGTGAAATTCTCATTGAAAATGCCCTAAGTAAAAGCTATGTAGATTCTGGGTGTTTCAGCAACCACTTGATGGTATCTTAGGAAAGAGGAGGTAGCTAATACTGGTGTGTAAATCCTGCTCATAGTTGCTTTATTTTTCTATGGTTTGCTACTGTGAGCTGAGGTTCCCTGGAAAAGCCACATCTGCTTTTCTTTCTTTTTTTTTTTTAGAGATTGTGCAGGCCACTTCTGCGAAACTTCATGATACAAAGAGTTGGAATGTTGCAGTTCTAGAACCAATCTTTCTCTGGCCTATCCCTTAGGCCTGTTAATAGCCATTTACTGACTTGTGCCTGCCTATCTTCTTTCCAGGATCAGGGAAAACTTTAGCAAACCATTAGCTTCCACCAACCTCAAAGCAAAGATATCATTGCACAAAGTCTGACATAAAGCACAAATCTATACCCCCTGCCCTTTTTTTGTAGCCTGTATGCTGTTCCCATGACTTATCTGGTAGATAAGCCTGTTTATTTATTAATTTCTTATTCTTTGACCACATCAGCTTTCTATAATCCACTGCAGTGCAATTTGTCATTTGGGTGGCTTGAATCCATGTTCTAAGGCATTGGTCCCTCATATTTGGCTTCGGATGAATCTCTTCTACTCTCACTGTCCCTCACTGTCTCCCACCCCGACCCCACCCCACCCCGACCCCCAGTGCTATTATGTGCTTTATTCCCTATGGTCTGGATATTCATCAGGCAGAAAGGAATTACACCAGAGAGGCCTTCCCTGCTTGCGAATGTGCGGATTTCCCACATCCCACCATGGAAGGAAGTCAACCTCGCTCACTCGCCCACTCATCCCCCTCAAATGACTCACCCCACCCCCACCCCCACCTGACCAGAGTTCCACAGGGACAGGTGGTCAGTTCTGCTGGCGCCAGCCCAGGACTGAAGATAATGCTCTCTCCCCACACAGGCCCACACCCATCATCCCAAAAAAAATAACGGACATACAGAAACCTCTTGCTCTTCTGCTGTGGGATAGAGAGCCTCTTCAGTCTGGGAGAGTTACAGCTGGCAGGCTTACAGACAACTCAAAACCACTGCACATCTGTGCGAGGGAAACAGCCAACCAGAGCCCGGGATAAACTTTGCACTGTCAAAATCCCATTGCCATATTAAATGTCCACAAAGAGCAGATGGAAAGTTGCTTCCCGGAGGTCTTGCTCTGAAGACCCTCAGTGGCTGAGAGTCTGTCTGGAGTCCCAGCTAAGAAGGGAAGGCTGGTTTTGTTTCTCTTCCAGCCTGAGGTTTTAGCTTTGGCAGCATTGACTCTTCTTAAGAATCTGGCCGAGTAGGAAGGCAAAGTCTCGATTTAGCCCTGCCCTGCAGACCAGTCTCTCTCTTCCTGTCTGTAAATCGGGCAAGGATGTTGAGCTCGGAGGGTGGTTGGAGAGTTTGTTCCCACGCAGAGCTTGCTTTGGGTTGGTGAACTGAAGGCGTACCTTTGCTTGTGCTGTTGTTATTATTTCTCACCCACTTCTCAGCGCCCTGTTGTCCCTGCCTCAGGGTCCTTACTGACCACACTTGCTATCCTCACAGTTCCCAGACCACCAGGCCTGGCCTCTGGGGTCCTCGCTGGGTCTGGGGTCCTCACTGGGTATGACCTTGGTTGGTCAGGAGCTCTGATAGTGTTGCTTGTGAATGAAACGAACACTCATGGAGGGTAACCTCGTCTCAATACTTTCTGTTTTAGAATGGAAGGGAACCTTGTAGACCTTATGTTCCTGGGTGAGTTATCCTATGTGGAAGGACCACGAGGACTGGGGGAGGGGCACGCAGCTCAGATACAAAGCTCGGTGACAGTTTGAGGGTGCAAGTCGGCTCACCACTCTGAATCTCGGAGTTCAGTAATGGATAAGGTGAAAGGCCCCTCCTTACTATTGCCTGTCCTGCATTGCCCCCATAAAATATCTTTTTATTATTATTATTATTCCATTGTTTATAGGTTTATTGTATGGATGTGGCCAAACTGCCTCTGAATGCTAAGGGGATGGTGGGACTCATTAACATTCTGACCAATGGTGCTATAGGCAGAAGGCTTTTATCCCACCTTGCAATAAACACATTTGTTGGGTGGTGAGGGACTTGTTTCTCTCCTGGACTCCCAGATGAGTGCTTGGTTGGAGGTGAATTTAAGCATCAAAGAGACTAGGATTCCCTCAAACATGTAAGGAGCTTTGATGTGGCTGAGGGGAGTAAGTGGGCTCATCTGTAGCTTATTGGTGGGGAGGAGACCCTGTGGCTCAGCCATGCCTACTGGATGCTTTGCCCCCATGAAGCTGTGGAGGATCAGAAAAGAAAGAGAGTTACAAAGACCCATCCTGTGGGGCACCTGCTGCCCCTCAACACTACTGCTAGAACCACAACCTGATAGGCAACAACCCTAGCTAAGGCCGAGCAGATGGCTAGTCGGGGGATGAGAGGTATACAAGGCTCCTGGTCAGAGTGTGTTGTGTTTATAAAAAAATAAGGAGAGAAGGGATATGTTTTGGTGGAGGTGTGGTCAGATGTGGGGGAAGGGGGCGCCTCTGAGGTCCCATGCTGAGGCATCCCTTCCCCCTGGGGACCCAGCCACAAGATGGTATAGTATAGAATAGAGTTTAATCGGGGCATGGGGAGGGGAGCTGAGGGGGTAGTAGAGACAGAAAAAGGGAGAGAGAGAGAGAGAGAGAGAGAGAGAGAGAGAGAGAGAGAGAGAGAAAGTAGAAGAGTAGAGGCAGGCCATGAGCACATGGAGAGAGGGGGAAGGGGAGAGAGGACAGAGTGGGAGCAAGAAGGCAAGAGAAAGAGAGAGCAGAGGGATGAGCCGCCCCTTTTATAATGAGTCATGCATACCTGTTGCCTGGTAACTGTGGGGCGGAGCTTAGACAAAATGCTAACAGAGTGCAAGGTGCTAAGGTATGGGAGTCAAAAGACTGGGCTCCTGAAGGGATTCTCAATACTTGTCCTATGGTCATCATTTTGAAGAGGAGAATTGGGAAGAAAAGAAACTTGTCCAGTACTAAAAAATTAGATATTAGATTCAGGACAACAGAGTCAAGATGGGTGTGTGTGTGTGTGTGTGTGTGTGTGGGTGTGTGTGGGTGTGTGTGTGGGTGTGGGTGAGAGAGAGAGAGAGAGAGAGAGAGAGAGAGAGAGAGAGAGAGAGAGATTAAGTCCTATCCCTGAACTGCTCTGTGATGCCCTGACTCATGAACTCAATCTCTCCCTTGTATGTCTCTTACCACCAAAATGTCATGAGGGCGTCACAAGAGCCAAGCAGGAGCTGGCTCCATGCCCTTGAACTATAGAACGACAAGCAGATTAAACCTCTCTCTGTGTCTGCCTGCCTCTGGGATTTCACAATCATACAGTACCTGCAGTCCATTGTTTTTGAAACCCATCCCATAGGCTTCCAAACTCTTCTTTCTTTTCCAGGCTTTTGGAAAATGGTTCCCCCCCCCCACACTTACATAAACCAGGAGTCCTGAAGCTTATTTTGCCTCCCCCACTTCTGCATTGCAATTCACAGAGCCCCCTCTCAGAACGTCCTACTGTTCTTCCTTCCAGTCACCACCACCCAGTCTCAGACCCCCATTCTCCCCTAACCTGGAGGACCACAGCAACCTTCTAGGTAGACTACCTGTTCCAACCAAGCCCCCTCAGCCCACCCATGTGGTGCAATAAAGGACAGTATTTAAACACCACACCAGCCTCACCTGCTTCCTGTCATTTGTAGGGAAGGGTACCTCGATGCAGCCTTCAGATAACTCTGATGAGCAGGGCACAGAAAGACCTTTGTGAAGTTTCTGTTCACTGTCCTCTGCAAGCCCTGAAGTCCCAACTATGTGGATCTTGCAGCTGCCAGACCAGCATCTCGCTCACCCTTTGCCCGTGGACATGCTCCCTTTGCCTCTCTCTCTTCCAGTGCAATCCTCCCTCCCTGTGCCTGATTCTAACTCAGTGTTTATCTCTTGGCATAGATGCTACTTCTATGATAGATATTTTTTCTACCCAGAGATTGGATGCTATGCCCCTCCATGCTGCTTCAGTTCCAAGGCCTCACACAACACAGTACTACAGTTACATGACGCCCTGTGAATGTCAGTGTGTGAAAGCTCCAGTCCCCACTGAGGTCAGATGCTCCCTCCCAGGGTGAGGTGCTCCCACCAGAGGTGAGGGAGGCTTAGGAGGGAGTCAGACATGGGCCATGCTAGTTTATTAAACTATACATGAGCCTTTTTACGCTTAATTCAAGAGCTTTCAACTATACTGTGTATTCTTTTTCATCTTTCCTATTTTCATTTAAAGTCTGTTTTCTTGTTCAAGACTAGACTTCTGTACGCACATAGCTTCGTAGCCCACGGAAAATAGCAGATAACATTACACAGCTAGAAAGAGGGTTCAGGGTGCAAGCCCCAGCAGATTGACTGTGAAGGCTGGTCTTTGAATCAATTAGGTATGTGTACTGAGTTGAAATTGAGCCAAATTAGATGTTATAAACATTTTTTCCCTGGGAATTGTTTTCCAGGCAGAATGGTCTAGTCTGGGCTTGTATAAGTAACTATTCACGAGAGACACTGGATTTGGGGGAAGTCTGTTCTTTGGGGGCAATTTCCCTTTCCACTGAAGACACTGTGCCCAAGAAGCCAAGTAGGTCTCATGAACCAAGACTCCTCCCATGTGGGACTGGCTGTGGTGGGAAGTGCTTGGTTTGGGAAGGGTAGAGGCACAGCCCTTTCTGTTGACTTTATCCCTGTAGCAGGAGTGCTGTGGATTTAATGAGCTTAGGTCACTGAATGAGAGGATCAAGAGTAAGAACAAAGGATGACAGAATCAGCTCAGCTTACTGAACGTATTACAGAGCCTCCAAAAACTCTGCCTGAGTCTCTCAGGACCCAGAGTACCAAGAGGACAGCTACATCACCCTGTCAAAGGTCAAAAGGTATAAACCAGTTTTTTGGCTGCCGTTGCCTTCGTTGAAGCTCTGATCATATGCAAAGAGGCATTTGTAGGTACAAAATGGAGCCCCACAACTCACCATTCCTCCTTCATGTGTGGCTTTTATAGGAATGGATGGGACATCCTGCTGTTTGCTGAAGAGCAGGAAGTCTTCTCTGGGATGTCCTGCCTCCCACTACCTACTAGAGAATGGGTTACTTATTTCTTTTTCCTCTACTCCCCTCCTTCCCTTCTTCAGTTCGCAGACACAAAAGGGCAGAACAACATGGCTGCCTACACAGTGGGTGCTGCAATCCCTTGCCAGTGCCCAAGCTTCAGACTCCTGCACTTCACACGAGACCAGGCGGGATGGTTTAGAGGGAAACGAAGAGCTATCATCAGTGCTTCAACATTGTGTTCAGGGCGTCAGGCTGAGATAGATAGACATCAGTGTGTTAATTCCTAGCACTTCTCATGCCAAAGTTTTGGGCCTGTTTTCTCTCCAGGACAAGATGGCTTCCAGATGAGGCAGCTGGTGTGTAGGCTCACAGGAGCATATGTGTTTACTGTGTTCACAGAAGTCAACATTTTATTGCACACACACCCTGCGCCCAGAGCTGGACTGAATCAGATTCAGGGGCTTAGCATTGGCAGTATGTGTATTTGCCTCTAGTCTCCTGACAGTTGACCAACAGAGGGCAGGAGGATCTCCTCTAGGAGACACGCTGTGTCCACTAACAAAGCCACTTCTTCCAGAGCTGTTTCTTTCAGGTCTTACTCCCCCACCCCAATCCCATCCCACTCCAGGCCTGTCCTCTGTGGGTTAGCTGAGGGAGGGAGGCTAACAGACTGTGCAAAGGATAGCTGTGGGGGTTGGGAGGTGTCAGAAAGAGTGGCCCCTTAGATCATGCTGGCAGAAATTGACTAGCTTACTTTTATATTCTTGACTCACAGTACTTGCTGTGCGTCTGAGCCCCTGTATACTGTTAAATACGACCTCTTAGTCAACCCTCCCATTTGCTGCACAAGGGAACAGAGGCACAAGATAGTTAAATGAAGGGAGTAAGGTTGCACAGGTGTGGATTCTATCTGACCCCAGGACACGGGGCTAATTCATCGGCTAATATTTACCAATTGAGGATTTTTACATAAAAAAATGTGGATTTGTAGAGCTTCCTTAAAAACCAGGTCGAATCACACGGGGCTTCCGGGCAAGCATAACTGACCTGGAAACCGTAAATAGACATCAGATGGCATATGTAAGGGGCCAGGCCACCATGCCAGGCCTTCTGAGAAGGCCATGCTCTCGTTTCCAAGGACACCCAGGAAAACAGTGTTTACAAAAGGTTTCCCTGATAGGAAAGCAAGACTAGGGCTCGCATCCAAGTCCCTTCTGGAGGAATCATGTGATATTATCATCCTAGAAGTGGCTGACCAGAGTTCCAGATCCAAAGTGGTCTCTGCAGGTGCTGAGCTACCGGAATGTGGAACTATTTGGTCCGCAGACAATGCTTATGGACATAGAGGGAGGGCAGCCTCCCTTCTTGATTCCCGTGTGCTTCTCCTTATGAGGTTTCTCTGGCGTTTGGCTTTGGAAGCAGTTGACACTTCCCAGTAGCCAGAACATGTGCCACAGTGACAGACCAAGGACCAGTGTGAGAATACTCACCCTGAGGATTATTAATGAGCCATTAAATGCCAGTTCAGATAACAATATTTAAAGTGTTTATGAATGAAAACTTCTGGTCAGGGCCTTCTAAGTGGATATCAACCATCCCTGAAGTGTGGGTTTCTAATAATTTGAAGATTACTTCAAAGGTTAACTGATTGTGTCTAGAGCATAGTTTAAAATTACAGGAAATTTGATGAAGACTTTTAAATGTTCCAGTTGGAGTATCACAGTCCAGTTCATTGCTGGTCCTGCCACTCCCTAAAGCTGTCCCAGAGTAGAATCTATTGTTTGTTTGTTTGTTTTGTTTTGTTGGTCATTGTCTTTGCCCTGTCACCTTTCTAGTGGTGTGTGAAGAGAAAAGCATACTAAATTGTTGCTCTGTCTCTTTCAAAAGTGGAAAAGAAAAAAAAAAAAAAACAGAGTTAGGAAGATTGTGTGCCCAAAAGAAGGCAGTGACGGACTTTACTCATTTACCCCTTACTTTAATCATTGTAAGGGGTGTGTCATTGCTATTACTATACAAAGCAAAGAGAATCCACGTAGTAAACACAAGCCAGTGCACTGTGTGCTGTGGGCTGTCGTGTTCTCTTCAGCTCCACCTCATGTGATCCTCTGTAAAGGGACCAGCCATGTCTTGAGAACAGGTACACGGAACGGAAACAGGTGGCAAGCTTTCCTGGAAGCCGGCAGCACACCTGTCCGGACTTATTTCTTGTGACTCTTGGCAAAGTGTCTACAGCACAGAAAGCCCCCTGAGCAGGGGACTTTGCAAGCAGATCAACTTCCTGAGGTCAGGGTGAACAAGGAAGAGCTTACAGGGTGGGAAGAGTGGCTGACAGGCAGGTTCGGGTAGAGTAGATGAGAGCTGAGCTTCAGGTGAGGAAGCCAGGCAGAGAGAATATAGATAGCAACATGGGTGCTTGGATCCAAGCAGCCCTTTGACCTGCTTGATCAATAACATAAACAAGGCACAGTCTACAGATTTGAGTTCAATAGAACTATGCTGTCCATGAGAGATCATGTGAAGCCGTTGTAACCTTTAAGACCTGGCATGGTTTGTGAGGTAAAGTCAAACCCAGACAGATCCACTGTGGTCATCTTCTGTCTTGCCCATTTCTTATCTGTCTCGGCCATGGGGGAATCCAGCAGGAGTCTTCCCACTTTCAAATGTAATCACTGTTGTTGGTGGAGGCCATGATCCTTTCTCACCCAGCTGGCTCCCATCACCAGTGCGCATGAAGGGTAAGCACATATGCACCTGGTTTCTGCTGAGCAAACACCCCCACCCCTGACAAAGAAGAAAGACCACTTGAGCCTTCCTAGAAGGCATCTGAGCCCCAGCTCCCCAAAAGGTGTGAAATTTATACCTAAGAATGTTCAAAAATATATTTCACTTAAATGACTTGAATTACTTCACATAAGAGGAGATACACAGTGGTGGCTTCACTTCCGGATGTCTAAGGGGCACAGTGGCCACAGCATGAAGGGACCTTGGTGGGAAACCCCAGGTGTCTGCCTGTTATTGTCACCCAAGGACCCAGTATGAGCCATCAGGAGACAGCATCCATCTCTCAGCCCCCGTGCCTCTCTGGTCTCACCAGCTCCTGCTCTGACTCCCCACAACCGCCGAATTTGATGCTGTCTTCATCTCTGGTCTGTCCTTTTTTAACCATTTGCTGGTTTGATTTGTCTTTTCCTCTCTCCTGTGTCTGAGGACGCAGGCAGGCTCTGTTAGCCCCTTTCCCTTCTTAGTAGGAGTCAGAGGAACCAGGCCTAGGGAGTGTCCTTTAGCCACTTCCTTTTGATCAGGGAGAAAAGGTGTGGTTTGACTCCCCACTTTTGGTCTCCAAGCCCTTGCTGCCAAATCTGCCTAGACACTTACGTTGTTCAATGTGTTTTTCTCTCTCCAGCATCAGCAGGCTGCTCGTGTGCCTGACTAACTGATTTTTTCCATACTTGGATAGTGATAGTGATGGGGTCCCACCATAAATGGATTCTGTCCTTCTTTTCTCCATATACCATTTGTTCTTTGCTCCTCAGTGTTTCAGAAATCCCTGTAAACACACACAGACACACAGACACACAGACACACACACACACACACACACACACACAAATAACTCCACACTTCTTGTAATTTTTGACATTTTCCAAACAGCAATTGCTTCATACACCATTTAGCTAGGTTCTACCCTAATGGGGGCAGGATCACATCATAACCGGTTTTAGTAACTCAACAAAACATTTGAGTTCAAGCCCCGCCGTTTACCAAGACCCTAATGCATTGTTCCAAACAATGAAATAGCATTCCTATCAGACAAGGCCATCTTTTTCCTGCCAGGGTCCAGTGGACCCTACTTCAGGAGGAGACACATATAAACCGGAAGCCCCGCCTCTTCCTCTTCCTCCACCTGGTCCATTTGCCAGGACACCTCCGGAAAAGCTGCTCTCCCCTCGGCTGCACTCAGCACAGACCTGCCTGGTAACTTAAGGGCTGGCCTCTGCTCACTCAGAGCCTGTCCCCAGCTCCCCTGGGCTGTTTATCTCATTCCTCTTCCTGAGACACAACAGAGTCAGTCCAGGCTCAAAACACTATCAGAACAGGACTTTTTTCCCCTGCAGATACGCATAGGAACAACTTTGGGATATAAAGACTTAAAACAATGAACATTGTTTGAGATAGAATAGGGCTAAGTCCTGTACAAACAGCTGGATGAAATATATCTCTATCTGCCACTGTCTCTGATTTAAACAATACATAAGATGTTTGTGTAAAACTTGGCATAGCTAGACATGCCTGTCATGAATTGGACCCAGCCCCTCCTGGCAGCAGCTGGGAGAAAGTGACATCTTTCCCTAAGGCTCACTTCTTGCTCTTCTGCATGCACTCCCTCCCAGGACAGCATCAGATGGGTTTTCTGACATCTGCTACTGCATCCTGCTCATGTAGCCTGGCAACAGTGACCAGGTACCCTTGCTGGAACACGCTGCTTCTCCCCAGGCAGGAGACACTGGGTCCACTTGCTCAGTTTTTCCTCATCTGTGCCTCAGGAACAGCCTACCTAGAGTAAGTCCTTAGTGTGACCTTCCCATGTCAGCTCTTGGGTGGCTGAGAGTCCATGAGAAAGCTGCAGATGAGACACAGTGGGCCTCAGGACAGTGACCTTGGCAGGGCATGGTCTTGGTTGAGGGGCTAAGTCTGGAGTTAGGGAGATATGGGTCTCTGAGGGCCCCAGCACATTCAGGCATCCTCTAATTTCGTCTTCTCTGTACTTAAAGCTCTTGTTTTTCTTTAATGTTTCCTTGCCTCTTGCAGAGAAAAGGAAAAACTAGACCAGGTCACATGTAAGCATGTGTTCACCTGTGGTCCACCTCTCTATCTGGGGTGTGCTTCTCTAGAGAAGGATTCTTGATTGCATTTGTGTGTATACAGGCACGCACATACATGCACACACATGCACATGCACAAAAAGGCACACACATACATGCCCACAATACACACACACATATATCCACAACACATACGCACACAAACACATACACACACATATACGCATGCATACTCGACTGCACAGATGTACACTTCCATGTCCACATGCACACAAACACACCCATGCATTTATACACACAAACATACACATGTCCTCCCACATGCATGCACACATGCACACACCCACACACACATATACACAGGAACAGACACACACCCCAGGGAATCTGTACCTCAAGACGTGCCGGAAAGTCACCATGAGGCAAAATGAGATAGACCCACGGGAGAAAGGGCCTGGAGGCTTTCTGAGGTTTTTGTTCCCCTTATTGCCAGTAGAGATTTCACGTCTACATCTTCTCCAGTGTCAATATGTGGGGAGTTTTGACAAGCATACCACAGAAGCCTCATACTAGAACATGAAAGGTTTGCTAACTTCCTTGGATATTGCAGACAGAGAACCATTTTAGGAAGGTCAGCTGTGGCCAGTGCGAACAGGTGTAGTATGTAGTAAGTAAAGTGACAGATGACCCAAGCCGTGGGTGTCATCAAAAGCCAAGCAGTCCACTGTGTCCGCTGGCCATTCACTTTCCTGTCTGCATGTCATGGTGATTGGATTGAGCTGAGGGGCAAGCCTTGTACGGAGTGTCAGTTGACTTCTTGATAGGATCTGGGTTGGCTCTACACAAGTGGTTGTGTGGTAGAAGTATTCATAGTCTGTGCAGCCAATACCCTGTAAAGCATTGTGCTGCTAATTATAAACACTGGCCCTCCAAATCCCAGCTTCCTCCCATTCTTCCTACATCCTCCAGATGGCCAAAGTTTGGACCTGTTCTCCCACGGGCCCCTGCATCGATAGCTGGGGCCTGCTAAGTCAGTGTCCAGGGCTCAGGTTGGAGGGTGGACTATGAGGTTGAGATTCTCTGAAGAAGTGTCTGTGCCTCCTTGCAGAAGCCATGAGCAGCCACTAGCTCCTGCAGGAGGAGGCAGGGCCTTTTGAGCTCCTCTTCCATCCACACTGGAGTTGTCCAGTGCTTGATCTCCTGCAGGTCTTGTGCAGGTCTGACAGTGGCAGAAAGACAATAGACATGGTGTCACAGTGTGTTAGAAGCCCTCTGCCCTCCCCGACTAAGGGATGTTGTGCAGGCCCCCTAATCTCTGAGCATCAGCAATTACTTCCTGTGAAACGAGATCCAGATCAGCCATTTCCAGCATTCCTATTGGAAGACATCACCAGACAGCTTTGCTTGTCACCTCCCAACTCAGGCAAGACTAGCATCTTCAGAGCAGTGTGCGGAGTCTACCCCCAAAGGGGCTCACACTGCCAAGCTAGGTACGGATAACACTGAGAGCGGAGAGCTCCATCTGACCACAGGGCAAACACAGAGACCCCCACCATGTCCACCTCAGAGAAGGATTTGTGTAAAGTTGTCTCTTCCCCTCTTGGCAGCTCCTGCTTGTGCACAGCCTCCTGGCTGCTTCACTCCAGTTTGACACAGGTAGACTCCGGGAGGGACATTTGCCCCCGGGGGCAAGGGATATTTGCCCTAGCCCCTCCCTGACACCATAGGGCCTTGTAGAGTCTAAAGCACACTTTGTTCTGCCCTCTCTGGCTTCATTTTACTGTAGATCCAGCTAAAGATAATTTTATGCACCATTTCTTTATATGCTGTTTCTCATGGGCCTGGAACATGACTATGATGTTGCATGAAGTCAGGTGAAATCAGGAATGTGTTGGATATTAAACAATTCCTTCTTAAGAGTATCCTTCTCTAGAGTGCAGGGTCTCCCTCCTTCAGCCACTCTAACAACCCCACACTGGCTAGTGAGCGAGCGAGGCAGCTCCTCCTGCTTCCACTCCCCCCACCCCGAGCTGTGAGACTCAGCCCTGGAGGCATCTACTCCTCCAGTGTGTGAAAGAGCAGACAGGCATTGCTAACACACACACACACACACACACACACACACACACACACACACACACAGAGATACACACACACACACACACACACACACACACACACACACACTTTCCCATCTTAGGCTCTTAGGCTTCCGGGGCAGGGCCCACTGCCAACGCACAGCCTCTCAGAGGCCGCTAACATCCATAACAGCTTCAAGACAACTGTCTTAATGCTCGCACCAAAATCATCCTTTATGCCCCATAAAACAAATGGCTCCAAAACCATCTTTCAGCAGCTTTATTTTCTGTTTACTAAATTACTTATTTTACAATAAACCTGATGAGAGCTATGCCTCATTATGCTCCAGTCCTACCCTAGCAGAAATGAAATAATTGTAGACTCAAGCACCTCTGGGTTGCTTGCAGGTCTCATTCATCTTCCGATCCTCTCCCTCTCTTTCAGCTTCACGATGGATATAGGCACCGTTGTCCTGCCATGAGTGGGGTCTCCGCCAACCCCATGGGTTTATACCCTGAAGGGTGTTTGGGAAGGAATTTTGTTGGAATTGGTAGCAACCATCCCACAGCGCAAAAGTGCCCGCCACATGGCACATGCCTTTAATCCCAGCACTTGGGAGGCAGAGGCAGGCAGATTTCTGAGTTCAAGGCCAGCCTGGTTTACAGAGTGAGTTCCAGGACAGCCAGGGTTACACAGAGAAACCCTGTCGCGAAAAACCAAAAAAAAAAAAAAAAAAAAAAAAGAAAGAAAGAAAGAAAGAAAGAAAAAAAGTCAAGCTTCAGCTAGAACAGAATGCTATACAATGTGAGCGTCTAATGGAGACACATGTGGCTGATATTCAACATATATTGGGTTTCAATTTTAAAACCCAGGTCAATGCTTTAAAATTTTGTCCACAGGCCCAGTGATTGCCAGGAACTACATAGTGCAAGGAAAAAAGTAACTTGGGGAAATTGCCACGGCACACATGGGCATACATACACACCATAGATAGATAGTTAGACCGTTAGATAGGTAGGTAGGTAGATAGATAGATAGATAGATAGATAGATAGATAGATAGATATCTGTAATAAAAAAAATGTCCATGAAAGTATATCTCCCACCCCAAAGGCACTGAAGGCACATCTGAAACAGCCATGGGTTTTAAAGTTATCGTTCAAAATGTATTACCATCACTAATCATTACCCTGCCCAGCCATAGCACAAAAGAGGAAAAGAAGGTTCTGGGCTGAGGATGTAGCTCAGACAGACCTCGCCTAGCATGCACGATCCCCAGGTTCTGTTCAAGCAAAATCTTAGCTTTCATCTCAAGAGAATAGGGGACAGTTGACTGTGGGGTGACCATAGCCTGGGAACTCAGTTTCAGGTGACCCCAGGGAGCATGTTCCAATGTGTAAGGGTTTAATTAAGTTTTTACAGTAGCAGAACAAATAAAGTGGAAACCAAGGTGTCTTTAAAATATATTGGTGGGAACATCTGGTCGACACGGACAAGTCATGCCACTATCCTGATGTCTGTGTCTCAGGTGTCCATGGGCTTTGTGCATAGCCTTTGGGCTGGTAGCAGCTAAGGACTCTATCTGTATAACCCACAATTGATTTTACCTGATACCATGAGCATGTTAAGTCATCTACAGATGTCGGCCCACAAATGGCTATTGAGGAAGCCGATAACTGTCCCAGATAATTTACCTACAGACCTACTGCATGCCAGCTCTCCACCACCACAGAGCTTCTGTCAGTCAGACAGCCCTGCAGAGTCTGACACAGGTGCAGCTTTTGTGGCTGTGTGAACCTCATTCTGATCCCCAGAACCACATAAACCAGTGTGGTGAAAGGTTAAGAGGCGGGGAAGGGCAGATCTTCAAAGCCATCTTGGTCGCACGGGTGAGTTCAAAGCAGCCTGGACTACAGGAAGTCTGTCTAACTTTTTAAAAACAATTCATAACCTATTAATACAGCTTAAATGCCTGCTTTTGTTTTTATGTTTCATTTTCCATGAGCTGTGAGCCTAGCCCTTAATAGCTGAGCAAATCTATTCAGTCCATCCATTTCTATTTTGGAACACATTGGACATCTTATAAAATAATTGATAGTCAAAAACCCTTTATCAACTAACAACATTTCTATTTTCTTTAAACTTCTTTACCAATAGAATGCTTTATTTTTATTTATAGGTATTTACTGAAGATAGGTATTTTCTTCATTTAATATATCCTTCCTAAATTTTTTTAAATGGCGTGTGTTGGTGAGGGGCTAGAGGAGGTGTGGGGTGAGGGGCCTAGGTTCGCTGCTGTTTCCGGTTCAGAGCCAAGGATAAGAGCACTCTCTAAGATGAGTCATTATCATTATGGCCCTCAACACAGACTAAGCAAGTAGAGGGTCTCCTCAAAACCAGAGCAAGATGGAAAGATGGAAACCGAATTTGAACCTGGCTATAATGGGCCCCAAGTCACAGTGGCTTCCTTGATATCTATATCTACCTCGTCGAGTTTGATCTCCTCTGGTTCAGGAGAGGTCAGATTTTCAGAATACAGATTCTAGATGCCAGGGTTTCAGCCTCTGTTGGTGACCACAGTCTCCTCATTTGACATGGCTCATAGTACCCTCTCTGCACCCTGGGATTAGAGCCTTGACATCCTTGCAGGGAGTATCATTTAGGGTACAAGGGCTTATAGTATATGGATGGAGTGGTCTTCGAGGACAGCAGCCATCCGCATTTATCTCTTCAGGATAATTCTGAGACCAGGCTCCGGTCTTACATGCTGCATCAGTGCCTGACCCCTTGCTTTTAGCATTCTTTGAAGATGAGAAGGAAAGAGAGAAAGCAAGGGAGGACATGTATGGAATATGCCATGTGTAGTTGGGAGGAGGATGGTGTCATGGAGCTATAGCCACTACTCAGATCCAAGCACATTCCACGCCTAGTTTTTGTCCAGTGTAGGGCTAGTAAGTTAGACCAAGCTAAGCGTGGGCCAGTCCTCCAGGTCCTTAACATTTAGAGAAACAGTAGTTAAATCTGCAATGATCCAGAGCAACTTCCCAAGTCAATTATGTTCAGAGGAATGAAGTATGATGTTTAGGAAAGGTAATTACCCAGCCCAGCTCTATTAGCTGGGAATGGAAAGTGGGGACTGGGCAGCATTCTCAAATTCAAAGTAACTTAAGATGCAGTGTTTGAATCAGGCGTGTAGCTCATTGGTAGAGTGTTGCCTAACATGTGTATGTATCCCAGAGGCAAAGAGACACAACATACCACATAGACATGAACACACACACACACACACACACACACACACACACACACACACACACACACAGAGAGAGAGAGAGAGAGAGAGAGAGAGAGAGAGAGAATATTCCAGGTGATGTAGTCTAGCTCTTCATGTTTCTCATTCCTTGCTATTTGAGCCTCTGGCTCCTCTATCGATCATTATAACAGTCGATGAGAGGATAGAAAATCTACACATTGATCAATCAATAGATGTCTATACCATTAGGAACCACACATTCCTTACATACAGACACACAACACATACAGATTTACACAGAGATACATACACATCAACTCACACAGACAGACACATATACTCACACACAAATAGACTCAGACACACACTCACACAGACACATAGACACAGATACACAGACACACACACAGAGAGAAACACACAGACACATATAGACATGCACAGAGACACACACACACATTTATATACATAGACATAAATATAGACTCACACATGCAGATGCATACACATACACACACACACATAGACACACACACACACAGATAGACACACAGACACATACCCAGACATCGACATACACAGACACACACATATATATACAGACATACATACACACATACATACATACATACACACAGATACGCACTCACACAGATACACACACACACACACACACACACACACACACACCACTGCCCAAAGCTAGCTTCTAAGATACAGCTTAAGAATCTGGAAGTGAGAACCTGCCAGGTACCAGAAAGTTGAAAAAGCTTGGTGAAAACTCATGTCTCCCATCCCTGTGGAAACAGAGTAAAGTGGCTCACAGAAGCCTCTCAACACCAATTTTCAGTTGTTACCCACACTGATTTCCATTTTATGTGGATCACCCCCCCCCCAAAACCCCACCTTAAGCATGCCCTGGGCTTCACTTTTCATCTACCCAGGGCCCTGTCTTCCTCCATGGACCACTTCCTCTATCCTCCCATGACTTCCGGTAGGATTGCCCTTCCCGAAGTCAGCATAAAATAACGCAAGGGCTTTTTCTGTTTTAAAGCTCGGTGTGTGTCAGTTTCAATAGCATAATCCACTAAGAGGAGACAGACTGGAAGCGTCCCTTTCCCTTTCCCTTTCCACAAAGGAGGAAGTCTGTTCTTGGGGAAAGAAGGATGAGAACGGTGGTGAAGGTGGTGAAGAGGAGCAAGCTAAGAAAGCCTCGAACAGCTCCGCACAGAGGCAGAGGCTCCGCATCAGGATTGGCTGTGGAAGAGCTCATCCAACCTACCCTTGCCCACCAATTCCAGAGGCCAGAGACATCCCAGATGAAGCCACACTGTCCTATTGTAGAGCTGGTTTGAGTTGTGTTTCCTTCATGTATTAATGGGAAGAGTGAGGAATCTGTCCCAAACCTACAGAATTGTAGATAAAGAACATGCTGCACCCAGAGAGTGGGCAAGACGGAGCTTAGCTGTTAGCAGAGAGAGCAGCTAAGGGACAGGAGACAACACGAGAAAACAGGCTGGGTCAGTCTCGGTGTGGAGGAACCAGGGTTGAAGCAGGGTCTGAGGTTCTCTATGGAGCCTGAAACTGTTCAGGGATCAGGAGCTGAAGGGCTCACCTGGAAAATGGTTCACAGGTAAACGAAGGGGCCCAGTGTAGGAACAGCTGCTTCCTGTGCCATTTCTTGTCAGATGTGTAATATGGGATATGACTTTTTCTGTGGACGATGCACCTCCACAATGCATTAATCTTAATTTGGTTTTCATTCTGATTTTTATAGTTCATTTAAAAAAAAAAAAAAACCACCCAGGAAGCTCTGCTTTGAAGACAGGTTGTAATCTCCATATTGTCTAGCCTCTCAGAGATGCTCCGATAGGCGGGAGCCAAGACGTGCCCACGTGTGAATAAGACTCCTAGGAAGAACAATCAGGGGAAGAGAGGAAATGAGAAAAAGGACCGTGTGTTTGCTATCAGCTCTGCTCCGGTGCAGCTTCCTGAACACGCAGGAAGTTTCATCCTGTAAATTCCTGGAAAGAGGTCCACTTTATAAACAGAGACTCGGGCAGAGACAGTGAGCAGATGGCTACACTTACTCCAGCCTGCTGGAAAGCTGGGGTAGAGCTATCTGTCTGATTCCTATGCCTATGTGGTTTTCATAGCACAATGTTGCTGGCCCCAATTGACAGGCTCCCTCTCAGCCCCCATGTGTGAGAGCCTGAAGTTCTATGTTCTAAACTTAAATGCTAAAGGCTTGAATTTGTGTTCAAAAGCAAAACTCACATTTTGAATGAGAAAAAAAAAAGTCTAGATGTCAGGCAAGCCTGTGTTCCTGGTGACAGATTCATTATTTCATAACTCTATGGCTGGTGAGACCAAGTCGTGAGGCCAAGGGCCAGACCTACTGCTGCCGGAGCAGGGCACAGCAAGAACTCCTGTGGAACAGCAGCCCCGCCGGAGGGAAGCACTGGGCCGAATACAAATGGGATGAAGGGTGATTCAGAGTGAAGAGGGCACCAGAGCCTATTAAGAAGTAACCTAACAGCCTGGAAGCAAGCAACACAAAGGGAACAATATTTTGCACGTTTGGTATTTCAGAAGCTATTTATTCTCTTAAAAGTTTGCATCATAACAGAAGTGGATGACACCTGAGAAAAACTGAACACACCGGGGCATCATTCAGGAAAGGGGATGCAGGAGATGCATTAAGTAAGAGGTCACATGACCTCTATATGAATACTATATGGTAATGACCTAGACCCGTAAGAGGCCAGATGCATCATGGGAAGGTCTGTCAGGCTGAACAAAGGATATGTATTTTACCATTTATGTATATTTCCATAAAAGCATGTAAGTAGTTTAGTCCTCTGTATTTGTAAGATGTCTAGGCAAATGCAACATGAGCATAAAATCATGCCTGAGATCGGTGAGTACCAGACCTGGGGCTGTGGTTAACTCCAGTTGGTCAGAGAACCTGATATTGGGTGGGCGTGGTTTTCACTGATTGTGTTGTTCATTGTTTAAATGAGGAAGAGACAAGTACGTGTTTACCAAATTATTCTCAGCACTTTAAATCAAAACATTTTGAGAATTTTTATACTACACTTGAAATATTCCCTAGCATGAAATGAGGGACCTAGAGAGCTCAGACCATCAATCTGGTGAAGGAAAGGGGACAGGTTCTAAGTGTGGCACCCTCAGGATCAGGCGTTGTGGATGGTACACTTGCCCAACAGAGTGTTCAAGAACAACACCAATGATCCTTTGCGCTGCTGTAGGAAACCACCACCATCTTAGGGCTCCCTTGGTGCAAACTGTGCACCTGACTCAGCCCAGGTCTCTGAGGAGCCACAGTCAGAAAATGACTGTGGTCTTTCCAAGTTGGCTAAATTGTATCTTCTGTGTCAAGGAAGAGAAAGAAGCCTTCCGTGCGCTGTCCTTTGAGGAGTGTAGCTAACTGCAACAGAAGCCAGCAGGCGGGGTCAGAGAGCTGGTGAAGTCAGTCAGTGGTGGCCATCCTTCCTCCGTCCACCGTTACAAGGCGAGATTTGGGAATGACAAATGATGACAAGCTTCTCACTGGCATCTCTGGATTTTCCAACTGGTTAAAATGTTAAAATAGCCTTTGCCACACACACAAAAGCTTCCATAAACCAAAAGAAAAAAAAAAGTCTTAAACCTACCTAGGATATTTTATGAAGTATAGATGGCCATACCTGTGTTTCAAAGTTCATGTTTATGATTGTCAAAGATGTGCAGTGGGAAAGCATGGCTTGTTTGCATGTATTACCCAGCAAACTGAAAAAACATGGAAGTCTTTGGAAGCATGTCACATCTACCACAGGGTCCATGTGCCCCGTGCTATGATGAACTTCTCTGCTAAGACAAGAAGGGGTCCCACAGACAGAAGGAAATATGTCCATCTTCTACGTAGTATGAATTGAAATGTATCAGAAAATCTATTCACAGTTTCTTCATATTCATCCAACAGAAGTAACTAAACTCCCTCACTTGTTTGTTCTTTAGATAAGATGTTCAAGGAAATTATTAAAATGCAGCCTGTGACATCTACTTAGTCACCACCAGCTATTCCCTGTGCCACCCAAAATGCTCATCGGTGTAGTTGCTAACAAACTGTGTTGCATCTGCCTTTTCTAAATTTGGTGTTGATGTTATGACTGAAGCATCACAGGCTTGAACTATATACATCAGTCTGCGGCAGACAGGTATGTTACACACATGCAGGGCAACATTTCAGAAATCTACAGACTCGGGATGCACACAACTGAGAAGGGACTGAAATCCAGAAAGAGGCCTCAGAAGAATGTCATGGTACATCACTCAGTGTAGGCCAGACTCTCACTCTAGCATGGCCAGTATCCCAAGAGTGACCCGGCCCACTCTGCTAGATTGAACATTAGCCATTAAAAGCAAAAGCCAACTTGTAACTTAGCAGTGTTTATTACTACATAAGTTCAAGGGCAAAATTGAAAGAACCGGAGGGAACACAAGGGACAGGGAGAGAGGAAAGTAGGGGATTCTCAGGCCTGGCTCTGGATTTCTTAGACAATAACGAGGCAAGATGCCCTTAGAGTGAATGGCAGTGAAAGCCAGGGGCACGAGGGGATAATGGGTTTACCATGTCTGCAGTAGCATGGGGTGTTGGTCTTTGAAAGCCACCATGCTCTGTAGCTTGGGCTTCCTACCATGGGAGAGTAGAGTAGCACTCTCCAAATAGCGGCACCTGCCAACCTTTCAAATCTGAGTCCTTGGGGGAAATACAACAACTAGACCATAACCATGGCAGCAGTCTTGCCAGTAGATGCAGATCAGGGCCTGTCTGTTGAGGGAGCAGAGTACCTGCTTGTCATGCAGTACTGAAGTTCATAGGAACAGCATCCAGAGCATTCCCTGTGGCTGCCACAGTGCCTAAGGCACTTTTGTTCCAAGGACAGGCATAATGAGATTGGCCTGATTAGCTTTAAGATAAGCCTGTATCTATATACGTTTATAAAAACATTACTTCATTTCAAAAAACAAACAAACAAAAACAAAAAAACCCCAAAAGATGAGGTCCACAATCTTAACAAGGCCTGAGACATAAATGGGCCAGAAGAAATTATCCAGGGACACCATAGCTCCTGAAAACATTTTAAATTAAGCAGAACCCTAATCAGTGGCCCTTGTGTAGAACAGCCACAGAACTATTTACTAACCTCTCGCTATGACACAGACGGGTCCTGTCACCCTCACCGTCTGACCCACTGACATGTTAGCACCTTTGCTCAGCCTGGAGGATCCAGTGCTCATTTCTACTTTCTTCATGTTGTTGTGAATCTGTTACTTTGGAATCTTCCAAGCAGCTTCTGACTGTCATGATGAGAAGATGTCTGGGGGCTCGCCTGGGAATCTGAATGTCCTTGAAGCTATATGAAGCAATTTTGATTCAGTACAGCTCAATAAATGAAGAATGTGGGTTGTAAATGTTCTATGTCCTACAATTCACTTCCAGGTTCTGATGTCTACTAAGAGTCTAACCTTGGACACTCGGTGAAAAGAATGCTTGCAATCAACCTTAGACATATATCCAACTCCATGTGATAGTCTTTATCTTATTATATTTTATTTTGTTATATTTTTATTATTATCTCTTATAAGCCTGTTTTTGTTTTCTAACCAGAGACATAAAGGGAGAGGATCAGGGTAGGAGGGGATATGGGGAAGACCTGAGAGAAACAGAGGAAGGGGAAACCACAATCAAGATATATTACATAACAAAACACTATATTTTCAATAAAAGAGAAAAAGAAAAATATTGATTTTTCAAATAAAAAATATTATGGACTGAATTGTGTCCCACTCCCCAGTTCATACTTAGAAGTCTCAGGACTTCAGAATGCGACAGTCTTTGAACACAAGACCTTGAGGCAGGAGAATGGAGCCAGGCCTGGTGACTTATGCTTGCAATCCCAGCACTAGGAAGGCTGCAGCTTGAGGTCTGCAAGTTTGAGAGAAGCCTGAGCTACATGGCAAGTTCTTGGCCAACCTCAGGACAGTACATAGTGAGGCCAGAGAGTTGGGGCAGGCTCAGGGAAGGTCCTGCAGTCTGCCTGCCATCCTTATTAGGAGATATCATGGGACTGAACAAATGCAAGTGAAAACACACACACCCACACACACCCACACACACACACACACACACACACACACACACACACACAGATGACATGGGAGAAGAGAGTTGTCCATCTATGGGTCATTGATAGGGATCTCAGAAGAAATAAACACATAGACATCATTTCTGGTATTTTGGTTGTTCAGCACCCAGCATGTTGTGACAGGACTCCTTGCAGAAATTTTTGATGTTACTTAGAAGAGGCCTCACACAGGACACTATTATGAAGCCAATATCAACACACTAGAAACTATATTCTGAATTCTTAGAGCTACTGTTAGAATTAAGACTTAAGCCTAATCTCTCTCTCCCTCTCCCTCTCTCTTTCTCTCCCCACTCTCTCTGTGTGTGTACATGTGCATGTGTACACATGTGTGTACCCGAAGAAGCATGTGCATTTGTTCGCATTACAATCGCCTTTTGAAGCTCTTTACATAAGATGTTCATTTGTACCAGCAGCCTGTGTTCACTTTGAGCCAAACTTGTTGGTGCCAGGCAAACAATATGAATACAATATGGATTAGAGTGCTTTTTTATGACCTGGCATTGGGATATAGTCTCATATGGGAGCTTAGCACAATTGGAGCTGCAGTGAGGAGGCTAGAAGCAGAGACTGGAGGCCCAGGTATGGAACAGAGCAGTAAGGTACCAATGTACGTGTAAGGCAGACAGAAGAGGGACTCTCTGGATAAGCTGGCGATCAGCCCATCCTGTGGATAAGGGCTTTCTATAGAGGTTGCCTTGACAATGGCGCCTTCCTGGTGCTGCAGTCTCTGACCCGCAGAGACAACAACAGCACGCACGGACACCAAGACAGGTTCACGCAGCTTCTGCTTTACTTGGGGCAAGGGCTATTCTTATACAGTAGCGGCAACTGACCTCATCTCGCTCCATACCACCTCATCCAATCAGAATCACACATGCTCCATGCATGAATCAGACATGAGCTCAGGTAGGTCACAGATAGGCTGACAGATCTGGATCACGAGAAATAATCTAACTTGGCAGGCAGCTTATGCATGCAGTTTCACCGCACATGTTCGGGCAAGGCAGTAAACATGTGGGGTTCACGGGGCCTGGCAATGGGCCAGGTCGCCATCTTGGCCCATGTGGCTGCATCTGCTTCCCACATCCAGGGGCATCCAGAGAAGAGTGTCCCTAGCAGATCAAAATGGTCACACCTGAGGACATGAGGTTGTGAACAACGTTAGCTCCGGCAGTAAAGTCATATAGCCATGGCTCTAGGGGCTGATGAATGTGTGATCTAACTGAAAATACCAAGATAGATATTGCTTGGCCGCTCTCTGGCAGAAGGGCTGCTTGCATAGCTGTGTCAGAATCCTTTAACACAACAGTGAGTGGCCATTGCTATTGCTTTTGTCTTTAATGTGGAGCTAGACAGTAGCACAGCATCTCTGCTTTCTAAAGTGGATTCATGTATGATTGACATGAAACAAACCAAGTGTGCTGATGTACAAAATCTGATGTGTTGACATGGGTTTAAACCAGTGCAACATGCAACACAGTTAGTGCCAGCAGTGTCTGCAGCCCTGTGTCTCATCAGCCCGTTTCCCCTCTGCCTGTCCCTAAGCCATCACCCCCTTGTCTCTGAGAGCTGGCCATGGATTTGCCTTTCTTCTGCTGAAGTTTCTTGGCATGTCCTGGAATTGCACACGGGTTGGCTCCTACAGTGTTTGCCATTTTCATCTGCTCTGTATGTGTCCAGGTGTTTATGCCTGCGTGTGGTGGAGGGGAAGGTGTCCTGCACTGCATGAGTGTGAAAATGGAAACAAGTGGTGGACTTGGGGCATCATCTTCAATTTCTCTCTGTGGTTGTTTGAATGAGAATGGCCCTGCAGACTCATCGGAAGCTCCCAGTTAGTGAAATTGTTTAGGAAGGAGTAGGAGGTGTGACTCTGTTAGAGGAGGTGTGTCACTGGGGGAAGGCTTGAGGGTTTCAAAGGATCCATGCCAATCCCAGTGTGCCCTCCTACTTGTGGACCAAGATGTGAGCTCTCATCTGCATCTCGGACTCTAACTGTCTGATGTTGTAGGCCACAAATAAACTCCTTCTTTTATAAGTTGCATTAGTCATGTGTCTTATCATAGCAATAGAAAAATAAGTAATATTCTATCTTTGGTACTATACTAATACACTATCATTAGTACTATACTAATCTATACTAATATACTATCTATCTGTCTTAGGGGTTTACTGCTGTGAACAGACACCAATTATCCTCAAGGTGGGAGCATGGCATCGCCCAGGCAGGCATGGTGCAGGAGGAGCTGAGAGTTCTACACCTTGCTCCAAAGGAAAACAGGAGAACACTGGCTCCCAGGCAGCTAGGATGAGGGTCTTAAGCCCACACCCACAGTGACACACCTACTCCAACAGGGCCACACCTTCTAATGTTGCCACTCCCTGGGCTGAGCATATACAAACAGTCCCATTACTTCCTTGAGACAAGGTCTCTCATTAAACCCGAGTTTTCCAGCTCAACCTGACTGAGTGGAGAGTAAGTCATGGGGATCTACCTGTCTCTTTCTCCCCAGTGCTGGTCCACAGGCATCACCATCAAACTCAGATTTTACATGGATGTAGAGGACCAATCGACATGCTAGCCTGACAAGCACTTTATTCAGAGTCATCTCCCCAGCCCTTAGCTGTTTTTAAAGACTACTTAGCATAATTATTTTTATAAGATTTATACATGTTCTTATATGTACCAAAACAGTATCCCATTATATAAAGACATTTCAGTTTGTTTATCTTATCACCTGTTAATGAGTATCTGGGTCTCCAGGCTTGGACTTCTACAGATGACACTTACGATAAATACCCATGTCCAGCTTTGAGGCTTTTTAGTCCTCAAAGCTGGACGCCTCCATAGTCACATTCTGCCACTGGATGTCCAGAAGGTTCCTGGATGCCACTAGATGTTGACCCTTGCTAGAAGCCCGAAGAAGCGAGTTTCTATTGTCAGTGAAGGAATGCAACAACAGCATTCGAGGTAGATGAATTTGCCATCAAGACAAAAGGCAAGGAGGAAAAAATTTTAAAAAGGCAAAACTTTCTTCTTTTATCTCCCTTTACCTGTGGGCCAAGCAGAAGTTACTACCCATGTTGAATGGGGAGGGCCCCCACCTCAAGTATCTCTCACAGGCATGCCCAGAGCCTCGCTGTTTAGCTGGTTCCAGATCCAGTCAAGTGGAGAATCAAGACTAGCTAACCATCACAGTCAGATTGTCTGACAGCAAAGTGCACACCTTTCTAAGGACGTCTAAGTTGATTTCTGAGGTGAGTTTTATTGATTTATATTCAAAACCACCAGTAGGAAAGATTTTTGGTTCTCTCATTGCCTGTGCAGCGTGATCAGCCTTTTGAATATTAGCTGTTTAGATGGATCTGTGCTTGTACATTGTATCATACTTATCGTTTCTCTAATGACTAATGCCGAAATGTTTGAATCTTTTGTATTTTTATAGATGATTTTAAAAAATATATTTAGACTTTTTAACTATATTTGTGAGACTGGGTCTTTCTATTTTGTAGCTCTAGCTTTTCTAGAACTCTCCATTGCAGATCATGCTAACCTCAAACTCACAGAAATCTACTGACTATTGCCTCCAGAGTGCTGGAATTAAAGGTGTGCACCACCTTGCCCAGTTACTGTAATTCTTTCATCAGGCTTTACAAATATTTTTTGTCTAAGGATTGCCCTTTTATTTTCTACTCTGTAGAGTATGAAGGAAAAGGTTTTTAACATTTTAATAAAATCATGCTGGGGCTGGAGGGATGGCTTAATAGTTAAGATCATTCTTCCAGAGGTCCTGAGTTCAATTCCCGGCCACCACATGGTGGCTCACAACCATCTGTAATGGATCTGATGCCCTCTTCTGGTGTGTCCAAAGAGAGCAACAGTGTACTCACATACATTAAATAAATAAACAAGTCAATAAATAAATCTTTAAAAAATATATGTGCTGGAGAGATGGCTCAGAGGTTAAGAACACTGGCTGCTCTTCCAGAGGATCCAGGTTCAATTCCCAGCACCCACATGGCAGCTCACAACTGTCTGTAACTCCAGTTACAGGAGCTCTGTCAACCTCACACTAGTGCACATAAAAATAAATAAATAAATAAATAAATAAATAAATGAATAAATGCATACATACATACATACATACATACATACATACATACATACATACATACATAAGATCTTGTGCACTGTATATTACTGTCACAGCAAGGAAATCTTTGCCTCACATAGTTTACAGGGTTTCCCCCAATCATTTCTATTAGAGACTGGTTGGCTTTAGGTTTCACATGATCAATTAAAGATTTTAGTTTTTAAGACTCACTGTTAAAAATTATTTTTAGGTATATGTAGTTGGGTGTGTCTCCATGTGGGTTTGTGCATGTGAATGCAGGTACCAGCAGAGCCAGAGACCTTGGATCCCCTGGAGGTGGAGTTATAAATAGTTGTGAGCTATCCCTGCAGGTGCTGGGGATTGAATCCTGGTCCTCTGGAAGAACTGCCAGTGGTCTTAACCACAGAACCATGTTCTTATTTTGAGCTAAGGTCTTAAGTATCCTGGGCTGGCCTCAAACTCCCTGTGTAGCTGAACCTTCAACTTCTGATCTTCCTGCTTCTACCTGTTGCGAGCTGGGACTGCAGGCTTGTGCCAGCATGCCCAGTTTACAAAAAGCAGGTACTCTACCTCAGGGCCTCCCAATGCGAGGAAGCACTCTAACCCCCAGCTTCACCTCTTCACTCATTTGGTTTGAATATACATCACTGGCTGAGTTAGTAATCTAAGACATTGATCCTGTCTCTGATTTTATCTACCTGTCCTGTCTGTCAGTGAGAGAAGGCCCTGAAGTCTTTGACTATAACTGTGGATTGCTTTGTCTTCCCTGCACTTCTGCCTGTCACCTCTTCTGAAGTCCTGTCGTTAGCTACACGTTGAAAACGGCTCTACCTTACAGATGAAATGACCCCGCTATCATTATAAAGCGACCTTCGTCATCTCTGTCAATATTGGCACTGACATCTGCTGTATCCCAGGTTTCTCTGGACTCATCTGATGGCGTGGTACATCTCTCCTTTATTTTTAATCTAGGTCTTCATATTTAATTTGTTTTCACTTGTCTTGCTTTATCCACTCCAACAGTTCTAACTCTTTAGTTGAGATACTAAATACTCAGTATTTACTGTGGATACAGATATGTTTACATGTAAATCTTCCGACTTCCTCTTGTGTCCTTTTCTTCTGAGCCTTTGTCCTAAGAACTAAGGAATCCTCACTGCTTGCCTTGTCTGCAATGCTGGCTTATTAGCTCCAGTTCCTTGTTTCTCAGGCAGATGGTTCCTGTGGTCTTACGTTGTATGTGATGCCTTACCCTAGCGAACCTTCCAGTGAGCTCACACTGCCTTCTTGCACTCTACAGTGAGAACAAAGTTTCTCCCTGAACATCTCTAGGACGTTGTTGCCTACAGTGTAGCTTCACATATGTTACAAACCCCAGAGTCCCACCTTATTACTGGTTAAAATGACTGCTAATCCTTACCCACATTCTAATGATGTCATGCCACTAGTGTAAGTCTTTGTGTAGATCCAGGTTTTATCTCGCAGCAACCTTCTGTATGAAGGACATGACTTCCACTTCTTACGAGTCTGCTGGGGTGATGAGTTCTCACAACTCTCCTGCTTCCAAAACCTACACATGTACATGTGAGAAGGAATTCACATGTATGTGTGAGAGTGCTTGCACATGTATATGTGAGAGTGCATGAACATATGTGAGAGTGCATGCACATGCAGATATGAGCATATATTCACATGTATATGTGGGCATGAATGTACATGTACATGTGTGAGCACATGTATGTGTATATGTAAGTGAGCATGCACATGTATATGTAAGAGTATATGCATGTGTATATGTGTGAGTGCATGCACACATATATGTTAGATTGCATAAACATGTATATGTGAGTGTGTGTACACATGTTTATGTGTGAGTGCATGTACATGTATATGTGAGAGTAGATGCATGTGTATATGTGAGAGTGCATGCACATGTATGTCAGAGTAAGCACACATGTATATTTCAGAATGCACATACATGTATATTTCAGAGTTCATACACATGTATATATGAGCATGCATGCACATTCATATGTGAGTGTACATGCATATGTATATGTGAGAGTGCATGCACATGTATGTATATGTGTGTATGTGTATCAGAGAGAGAGAGAGAACATGCACATATATGTATATGTGTGTGTATCACAGAGAGAGAGAGAACATGCACATATATGTAAGATGAGGCCTTTATGTAAGAGAGAGAATGATCACATGGTGATATGGCAATCAAGAGATTCAAGTGCCAACCTTCATCTTTAATAGAAGCTAACAGGATCCTACAAGTGTTAGGATAATCTCTTCTGAAGGAATACCCTAGTGAGCTAGTTGTATGATACTAGGTCCCACATCTTAAAGGTTCACCACCTATACCTTGTCACAGAGGAAAACAAACCTGCAACACATGATCTTCTTTAGTGTGGGGACACTCAAACTATACCTGAGCCATAACACTTTTCTTTCTTCCTTGTGTGAGAGACTCTAGCTGTAGGACACCGAGAATCTTCCATCCATCACCACTGATGGGCACAAAGTGCAGACCAATCAGCCATCATCCTCTTGTCAGGTGTGTGTGCCCTTCGGAGACTTCTGGCTTTCATGACCTCTGCATGCAGTTGCTTAGAGATGGATCACGGGCCACAAATGATCTTTCAACAGATCCCTACTACTTTATCATCTGTGCTCAATTTAAAACATCTTCTCAAGAGACCTTAAACAACTTCATATTGTTTCAGACACTGTTGGCTTTTTGGAAGTCACAAGGACTCTTGGAGAGACTTTAAATAATTTACTACACAAGGCCATCTCCTGTCTGAGGAAATTTTCATGTTGAATTCTATTAGTGGCTTCTGTCTTCTGTATAATGCATATATTAACAATTAAAAGCCATTTAAAATAATTGAGTCAATTCACTAAAGCCAACAAATTAATTAACTGATGCATAATTAATTGGAGCAGCAAGGCATCCATTCTTTGGGGACCAGATAGGGGAGCTGAGATTTGTGTGCTCACAAATGGAGCAGAGAGCAGTCAGCTGAGCTCTTGAACTACATACAGATACAATCAGGGTCACAGCTTAAGAGTCCAAGGCCATTTACCCACAGAAGGAGTGCTCAGCCTTGGCAGCTCTCCTCAACTCAAGGAAACCTTGCATTATTGATTCACCAGCTTGGTCTGTCACAGCAAGTGGGAGAGCCTTGGCAGAGTGGCTAGAAAGACACATTTATCCAGCACACCTCTGGAGATTGTGTGGTCTGGCATTAAGATTCAAGTCCTGGGTCTGGCTCCTTTCTTAACTTCTTCTTGTGTCCTCATTGGGTAAGAGAATGCCTGTGCTCTCTTCCTATTCTATGAAGAATGCAAATCTCATCACGTGCACCCCTGGCTCTCTTGGACAACCACTCCACAAATCCAAGTCTATTCAGATGTGACCCAAGGAAGGCATCAGTCTTCAGTCTGCTTCTGCTTCATGAGGAGATGGATCTAGAAACTAAGAGTCAGAAATAGCAGTTTGACATCATGATTTATTCGACTGTTGAATCTAATATTTAAATAGTGAGCCTAGTTTTTATCTGTTTCAGTCATTTTTATCATATCTCATATGCAGTGGCTTATATACTATAAAATCATAGCAGAGCAAACTGGTTTTTATTGCAGATATTTCTACAAAGCACTACCTTGAAATATTCTAGAAATGTTTAAGCTCAAATCTTACAAAATATTCCCTTGGCCTAAGTGTGGTTCTAGAAGCAAAATATCAGCTCTACCTTGCTTGCACCTAGTTAGAAAAGGGGGTTTAACCCAGACACTATTGCTGATGCCAAGAAGTGTTTACTGACAGGAGCCTGGTATAGCTGTCCCCTGAGAGCAGAGACCCTAATGGAGGAGTTAGAGCAAGGACTGTAGGAGCTGAAGGGGTTTGCAACCTCATAGGAAGAACAACAATATCAACCAACCAAACCCCCCAATGCTCCCAGGGACTAAACCACCAACCAAAGAGTATACATGGAGGGACCCATGGTTCCAGCTGGATATGTAGCAGAGGATGGCCTTGTTGAGCATCACTGGGAGGGGAGTCCCTTGGTCCTATGGAGGCTCGATGAGGGTAGGAGGATAGGAGAATGCTAGGGCGCTGAGACAGGAGTGAGTGTGTGGTTGGGAGCACACCCTCATAGCGACAGGGGGGTATGGGGGGTTGGGGAGGGGAAGCTGGGGAGGGGGATAACATTTGAAATGTAAATAAATAAAATAACCAATAAAAATGCGGGGGAAAGACACACAAAAAAGGAAGAAAAGAAAAGGGGGTTTGAACCACCTTGAATTTGTGTCTGGAGGTGCCACTATGTTGGCAGAGTTCAATGAGATGAACAAATACACATCAAAGCCACTTGTGGCGTATCTACCAGAGGGGACCACTCCAACATGGGCTCAGTCAAAACAAAGTCTATCAGCCCCCTGGCCATTGTACCATGTGTTCTGGACTCAAGTGCTGTCCTGAGCCTTTCTCAGGATGGATTTTTTAAGCACAAAAATTGCATCCTGTGTTGACATACTTCATCAAGAACAGTTAGCTAGAAGCAGAACTACTGAAGCTGAAAATCAGCGCTAGTACTTTTAGGGATTTCACTTTGGACTTGGATAGATTGGTTGCTCTCACTTTTTGGCCAGTGGTGCTGCCTGTGTGCTGGGTTCCCAGGCCTGAATGGTACATTTATAATGGTGTCAGTTGTGCTAAGGTCTAGGAGCCTGTTACAGCCACTCAGGCTGTAACTAAAAGAGCTTCCTCGATGCTGCTTTTGGATATGCGCCTACTGAGAGGGCATGAGTTAATTGTGAAAAGTCATGTTATACAATAAGCAGATGTTACAATGCATTAGAGCAGTGGTCTTCAACCAGTGGGCCACGACTCCTTCGGGGAAATCAAACCACCCTTTCCCAGGGGTTACGCACCAGATACCCTGCATGCTTACATTATGATGCATAGCAGTAACAAAATTGCAGTTATGGAGTAGCAGTGAAATAATTTTATGGTTGGGAGGGGCCTCCACACCATGAGGAACTGTAGTAAAGGGTCACGGTGTTAGGAAGGCTGAGAACCACTGCATGAGAGTACAGCAAGGGAGTTAATGTTGAGCTCAAAGAACCAGAGTGTCAGGGACTGGGGACTGACACTCCGGGCTTTTAGTAGAAAAGTGTCAGAAGAGAAACCTGAGCCTTATTACAGGGTTAGTGACACACTGACAGGGGGGAGCCAAGGTAGTCTCTTAGTCCATTTACTGTTGCTGAGATAGCAGACTGCAAACTGGAGAGATTATAAAGATGCTTACTTCTGCTCTGTCCTAGTCCAAGGTCAAAAGGTGACTGATGGACTTTTTTTTTTCTTTTTCTGGAGTGCCAATGTGAATCACATGGTGAGAGACAGGGACAGCATGAGATTGAGCCAGACTGGCTTTTACTACAGACGCATGCTGGAAATAACCCATTATCCCAGTAAGGCATTACTCACTCGAATGCGTTTGTGTGTTCGCAAAGGCAGGGCTCCAACATCCTGCTGTAGGCTCCATCTCTTAGAACACCATGATGGTACCTAATATTTCACTGACTGTAGTGGCTATTCCTGGTTGTCAACTTGACAATATTTGGAATGAACTACAATTCGGAATTGGAAGGCTCACCAGTGACCCTTATCTGGAGGCTTGGAGATCCTTATCTGGATCTTGGTTTGAAGATCTTGAGCCATAGTGGCTATGGATTCCAGAAGATTGAATCTCCGAGTTAAGGAACACACCTTTAATCTGGGCTATGCCTTTCATCTGGGATTAAAGGTGTGGTGGAACACACCTTTAATCTGGGCTACACCTTTTGCTGGAGACAATATAAGGACATTGGAAGAAGGGAGTCTAGCTCTTGCTCTTGCTCCTTCGCCTGCTTGCTGCGTGAGACTGAGTAACTGCTAGATCCTTGGACTTCCATTCACAGCTGCGACTGAATCATTGTTGGGAATTGGGCTGCCGACTGTAAGTCATCAATAAATTCCTTTTACTATCTAGAGACTATTCATAAGTTCTGTGACTCTAGAGAACCCTGACTAATACAGAAGTTGGTACCAGGAGTGGTTCTAGAGTAACAGAAGTACAAGGATGAATCTTTTAAAATACTGGAATTGGCTTGTTGATCCACCAGCACTTTCAAATATTGAAACCTCTCCAGATTCTCTCCCTCCTGGGAGCTCAGAGAATTTTGAAGACCCATGGTTGAAACTATATTCCGAACTTAAAGAAGCTAATGCCCTTGATTTTCTTAATGAATTAGGTGATTCAGTGCACAAAGCTTTCTACAAGATGGGGAAAAAATCGAAAAATGATTTTACTGGCTGGCTGCTCTTAGTATCTGTGGAAAAAATGATGAATGAAAGGAAGGAGTTGTGTGATAAAATCGAAAGGCTCCAGACACAAGTAAACGATCTAAAAGTTGCTAAGTGTGTCCTTGAGGAGAATCTTCTCTCTTGTAGCAATAGAGCTCAAGTTGCAGAAAATCAAACAGAAACTCTCATTGTAAGGTTGGCTGAACTACAGAGAAAATTCAAGTCTCAGCCTCAGAGTGTGTCGACAGTTAAAGTAAGGGCTCTAATTGGCAAAGAATGGGATCCTACAACATGGGACGGGGATGTGTGGGAAGACCATGTTGAAGCTGAGAATTTTGAATCCTCAGATTCTCAAGGGTTTGCCCCACCTGAGGAAGTAGTACCCTCAGCCCCACCTCTTGAAATAATGCCTTCCCCACATGAGGAAATTAATTTTGCAGAGTCTGCTCACGGCCCACCAATAGTTTCTTCTAGACCTGTAACCAGACTCAAAGCAAAACAGGCTCCTAGAGGGGAGGTAGAAAGTATAGTCCATGAGGAAATTCGCTACACTACTAAGGAGCTTAATGAGTTTGCTAATTCATTCAAGCAGAAACCTGGTGAATATGTGTGGGAATGGATTTTAAGGGTGTGGGATAAGGGTGGAAGGAACATAAAACTAGAGCAGGCTGAGTTTATTGACATGGGTCCTCTGAGTAGAGATTCTAGGTTTAATACGGAAGCTCGCATAGTTAAAAAAGGTGTCAAAAGTTTGTTTGAATGGTTGGCTGAGGTGTTTATCAAAAGATGGCCTACTGGAAATGACTTGGAGATGCCTGATATTCCGTGGCTTAGTGTTGATGAAGGGATTTTAAGACTTAGGGAAATTGCAATGCTAGAGTGGATATATTGTGTAAAGCATAATTGTCCACAATGGGAAGGTCCAGAAGATATGCCTTTCACTAGCTCTATAAGACGCAAATTGGTGAGAGGGGCACCAGCACATTTGAAGGGTTTTGTTCTTTCCCTTTTCCTTGTGCCAGATCTTAGCATTGGAGATGCTTCTGCTCAATTAGATGAATTAAATTCACTGGGTTTAGTTGGATTCCGAGGTAACAAGGGCCAGGTGGCAGCATTGAATCGCCGGAGACAAGGTGATTCTAGTTATTATAATGGACAGCGTAGACAAAAGAATGTTTATAATAACATACCCAGTAATGGTCAGCACAGGAGAGGTGAAATTTATAATGGCATGACTCGGTTGGACCTTTGGTACTGGCTAACCAATCATGGTGTTTCCAGGAATGAAATACATAGGAAGCCTACTGCATATTTGTTTGATCTGTATAAGCAGAAAAATTCTCAAACAAATGAAAGAAAGGCTACATTAGATCGTGGTAAACAGCCAAATGAAAGAAAGGCTACATTAGATCGTGGTAAACAGCAATCTCGGCCAGTGAATCAATTTCCAGACTTGAGACAGTTTGCAGATCCAGAACCCCTTGAATGAAGGGGTGGCCAGGTTCCACTGAGGAAGGATCTTGATAAGACACCCAAAGGTTTTGCTGTTACCCTTTCTCCAGTTCTTCCCCAGAGGGACCTACGGCCTTTTACAAGGGTAACTGTACACTGGGGAAAAGGAAATAATCAGACTTTTCGGGGTCTGCTGGATACTGGTTCTGAGTTGACACTGATACCAGGGGATCCCAAGAAACATTGTGGCCCTCCAGTTAAAGTAGGGGCTTATGGAGGGCAGGTGATTAATGGAGTTTTGACTGATGTCCGACTCACAGTAGGTCCAGTAGGTCCCCGGACACATCCTGTGGTGATTTCCCCAGTTCCAGAATGTATAATTGGGATAGATATACTCAGAAATTGGCAGAATTCTCATATTGGTTCCCTGAACTGTAGAGTGAGGGCTATTATGGTTGGAAAGGCCAAATGGAAGCCTTTAGAGTTGCCTCTGCCAAAGAAAATAGTGAATCAAAAACAGTATCGTATTCCTGGAGGAATTGCAGAAATTACTGCCACTATCAAGGACTTGAAAGATGCAGGGGTGGTGGTTCCCACCACATCTCCGTTTAACTCTCCTATCTGGCCAGTGCAGAAAACAGATGGATCATGGAGAATGACAGTTGATTATCGAAAACTAAATCAGGTAGTAACTCCAATTGCAGCTGCTGTACCAGACGTAGTTTCGTTACTTGAGCAAATCAACACATCTCCTGGCACCTGGTATGCGGCTATTGATCTGGCAAATGCCTTCTTCTCAGTACCTGTCCATAAGGACCACCAGAAGCAATTTGCTTTCAGTTGGCAAGGCCAACAGTATACCTTCACAGTTTTGCCTCAAGGATATATTAACTCTCCTGCCCTGTGTCATAATTTAGTTAGAAGGGATCTTGATCGTTTGGATCTTCCACAAAATATCACATTGGTGCACTATATTGATGACATTATGCTGATTGGACCAAGTGAACAGGAAGTAGCAACCACTTTGGACTCATTGGTAACACATATGCGTATCAGAGGATGGGAAATAAATCCAACCAAAATTCAAGGACCATCTACCTCAGTGAAATTCTTAGGAGTCCAGTGGTGTGGGGCATGCAGAGATATTCCTTCTAAGGTGAAAGATAAGTTATTGCACCTGGCCCCTCCTACAACCAAGAAAGAAGCACAACGTTTAGTGGGTCTATTTGGATTCTGGAGACAACACATCCCTCACTTGGGTGTGTTACTTAGGCCTATTTACCAAGTGACTCGGAAAGCTGCTAGCTTTGTGTGGGGCCTGGAACAGGAGAAGGCCCTTCAACAGGTCCAGGCTGCTGTGCAGGCTGCTCTACCACTTGGACCATATGACCCAGCAGATCCGATGGTACTTGAGGTGTCTGTGGCTGATAGAGATGCTGTTTGGAGCCTCTGGCAGGCCCCTGTAGGTGAATCACAGAAAAGGCCTTTGGGATTTTGGAGCAAAGCTCTACCATCATCTGCAGACAACTATTCTCCCTTTGAAAAACAGCTCTTGGCCTGCTATTGGGCCTTAGTGGAAACTGAACGTCTGACAATAGGACACCAAGTCACTATGCGACCTGAACTACCCATCATGAGCTGGGTACTATCAGACCCTGCAAGTCATAAAGTGGGACGTGCACAGCAGCAGTCTATTATCAAATGGAAGTGGTATATACGTGATCGGGCCAGAGCAGGTCCTGAAGGCACAAGCAAGTTACATGAAGAAGTTGCTCAAATGCCTATGGTTTCTACTCCTGTTACAATGCCATCTGCTGCCAAGCATGCACCTATAGCCTCATGGGGTGTTCCCTATGATCAACTGACCGAAGAGGAGAAGACTAGAGCCTGGTTTACTGATGGCTCTGCACGTTATGCAGGCACCACCCAGAAGTGGACAGCTGCAGCATTACAACCCCTTTCTGGGACAACCTTGAAAGACACAGGTGAAGGGAAATCTTCACAGTGGGCAGAACTTCGGGCAGTACACATGGTATTACAGTTTGTTTGCAAGAAGAAATGGCCAGATGTACGATTATACACTGACTCATGGGCTGTAGCCAATGGATTGGCTGGATGGTCAGAGACTTGGAAAGATCACAATTGGAAAATTGGTGAGAAAGACATCTGGGGAAGAAGTATGTGGATAGATCTCTCCAAATGGGCAAAGGATGTGAAGATATTTGTGTCCCATGTAAATGCTCACCAAAAGGTGACTTCAGCTGAGGAGGAGTTCAATAATCAAGTGGATAAGATGACCCGTTCTGTGGACAATCAGCCTCTCTCCCCAGCCATCCCTGTCATTGCTCAATGGGCACATGAACAAAGTGGCCATGGTGGTCGAGATGGAGGTTATGCTTGGGCTCAGCAACATGGGCTTCCACTCACCAAGGCTGACCTGGCTACAGCTGCTGCTGATTGCCAGATCTGCCAACAGCAGAAACCAACACTGAGCCCCAGATATGGCACCATTCCTCGAGGTGACCAGCCAGCAACCTGGTGGCAGGTTGACTACATTGGACCACTTCCTTCGTGGAAAGGACAGCGTTTTGTTCTTACTGGAGTAGATACTTATTCTGGTTATGGATTTGCCTTTCCTGCACGTAATGCCTCTGCTAAAACCACCATTCACGGACTGACAGAATGCCTCATCTATCGTCATGGTATTCCACACAGTATTGCTTCTGACCAAGGAACTCATTTCACAGCCAGAGAAGTACGACAGTGGGCTCACGATCATGGAATTCACTGGTCTTACCACATTCCCCATCATCCTGAAGCAGCTGGGCTGATAGAAAGATGGAATGGCCTTTTGAAGACGCAGTTACAGCGCCAATTAGGTGGTAACAGCTTGGAAGGCTGGGGCAGAGTTCTTCAGAAGGCAGTATATGCTTTGAATCAGCGCTCGATATATGGTACAGTTTCACCCATAGCCAGGATTCATGGGTCCAGGAATCAAGGGGTGGAAAACGGAATAGTTCCACTTACTATCACTCCTAGTGACCCTCTAGGAAAATTTTTGCTTCCTGTCCCCATAACTCTAGGTTCTGCTGGCTTAGAAGTTTTGGCTCCAGAGAGGGGAGTGCTCCTACCAGGAGCTACAACAAACATTTCATTGAACTGGAAGCTCAGACTTCCCCCTGGTCATTTTGGGCTTCTAATGCCCTTAAACCAACAGGCTAAAAAAGGAATAACAGTGTTAGGAGGGGTGATAGATCCAGATTACCATGGGGAAATTGGATTACCTCTTCACAATGGTGGTAAGCAAGATTATGTCTGGAGTGCAGGAGATCCCTTAGGGCGTCTCTTAGTACTACCATGTCCTGTGATTAAAGTCAATGGGAAACTACAACAGCCTAATCCAAGCAGGATGACAAAGGACGCAGACCCATCAGGAATGAAGGTATGGGTCAATCCTCCAGGAAAAGAGCCAAGACCTGCTGAGGTTCTGGCTGAAGGTGAAGGAAATACAGAATGGGTAGTAGAGGAAGGTAGTTATAAATACCAATTAAGGCCACGTAACCAGTTGCAGAAACGAGGATTATAAAGTAATATGAATGCCCATTGTAAATTTACTAATGCGTTTGTGATTGTACGAGGGATAGTTATATCATGTTAGGCGTATTTACAACCTTGTTATTGTTTCATGTGAACATGAGATATTATTTGTGTCAAGTTGACAAGGGGTGGATTGTAGTGGCTATTCCTGGTTGTCAACTTGACAATATTTGGAATGAACTACAATTCGGAATTGGAAGGCTCACCAGTGACCCTTATCTGGAGGCTTGGAGATCCTTATCTGGATCTTGGTTTGAAGATCTTGAGCCATAGTGGCTATGGATTCCAGAAGATTGAATCTCCGAGTTAAGGAACACACCTTTAATCTGGGCTATGCCTTTCATCTGGGATTAAAGGTGTGGTGGAACACACCTTTAATCTGGGCTACACCTTTTGCTGGAGACAATATAAGGACATTGGAAGAAGGGAGTCTAGCTCTTGCTCTTGCTCCTTCGCCTGCTTGCTGCGTGAGACTGAGTAACTGCTAGATCCTTGGACTTCCATTCACAGCTGCGACTGAATCATTGTTGGGAATTGGGCTGCCGACTGTAAGTCATCAATAAATTCCTTTTACTATCTAGAGACTATTCATAAGTTCTGTGACTCTAGAGAACCCTGACTAATACACTGACCAAAGGGTGACAGGGGTGGTGGTGGAGCTCAGTGACAAAGAATGTGCCTAGCACGCAGGACACCCTGTATTTTATCTTCTCCCACAAAAGTTGCTGAGAGTAAAGCCATGTTATGATTTCACATGGAATATTCTAACAAGAACACCTTCTAGCAAATTTCCCTAATGCCTTTTCTTGTGCTGTCGTGGGGATAAGAGCATCTGTGGGATGCCAGGTGGGCCTGTCATGCTGATCAATGGGTTGTTGTATATGCATAGATGGACCATAGGAGATGACTCCCTATGGCTGTCTAACACATCCCATTGCTTGAATGTGCTATATACAAGAGCTTTGACTTACGAATGAAGTCTCCCTGTTGTTTGGCGTTTGTGCATGAGTAGTCTGTGAAAGATGGTGGTAAGGTATAAAAGATGAAACTGTCCTCTGGAAATGAACAACTGACACATTGCCTTATTAGAGGAGAAGGTGGAAGAGATGGGTAAAAACATCACTCACCAGAGCGTGTACCTGGCATCCACGTAGCTGTATCAATAGAGACAAATCCAAGTGAACAGACGGCTTGATTTAACATGCACAGAGCTTTTGCAGACATACGGAGGCTAATGTAACTAACCTCCATGCTTCTCAGCGTGTGACAGCGATCTTCCTTTGACATTAGACTGTCACCAGGTTTGTAATACAGAGAAGTGACACCTGAAAGACCAGTGAGCGGCTCACGACTATGCTGACACCCTAATGCTCACAAGTGAGACTCAGGCTCCAACCCACAATGCTACTAAGAGATGGTAGAATATTCAGGAACTGGGCGCATAAGGTAGGAAGTTGGGTCATTAGGGGCATGCACTTATAGAGAAATTGAGGTGCAACATCTCTCTACCTCTTCTGGCATCCTGGCTTCCAGGAGTTGAGCAACTTGCCACTCTGTGTTTCCACCAGTATGTCCTCTTTCAACACAGGCTTAAAAGGATGGAAACCTCTGAAACTGTCACCCAGCCTCCCTTCCTCTTTATAGTCAGCCTCACTATGACAGGTACACATTACTGTGACGGAAGCTGGCCACCACGTGGACACTCACAGAATGCTTTCTTTAGACTACCCCTTGGGTTAAATACTTAAATGTTTTCCTTCTTGGCTTAGTTGAAAACATTAAGGTTATATGCTGTGATAACCGGATATCCAGATTCGAACTCAACCATTTCAGCTTTAGAGAGAAAGTCCATATAGCCCTCAGTACCGAGAGCACCGTGATAAATGGAGTCGTAATCTATTTGTTACTATTGAACTGCACTCTGCTGGGATGGTAGGTGACTCTTTCCCTAAAAGAACAGGAGTTGCCACAGGCTCAGGTCCAGTCCCAGATCCAAGCAAGGAAAAGAAACAAGTTCACCTCTGGGATAAGTTTTAGACAGGGGATTATTCAGAAATATCCCTAACATGTTTCCTAAGGGATGGATGTTGCATAAAATATATTCTAGCGGAGCCATTGTAGGGCAGTAACAAAGCTCAAATATGCATGTCCCCAGTGGTCCATGAAAGCATGCAGTCATTTCAAACCAACATCATGCAAGGCTATCAGATCTTCATAGCTATGTCAGAAGACACTTCAAATACAGAGAGACAAAGGTCTCACTGTGTGGGCTAGAAGATGCTATTGAAAGACAAAGGGTATTGAGGGTAATTGAAGGGCGTTTCAGCTCTACCTCTGGTTGAGACAATCTCTCTTCATCTATCCACACGTAGATTCTACATCATGAGCAAAGGAAAGAAGCTTCTAGAAATAGCATTCTGTGCTTCAGTACACCTCCGTGAGAACTATGCTTGCTACTTTGCCACACCATGCCATCTCCTGGAGATGGTATCACAGGATTATCCTTTGATATAGAATCCTCTCTGTTTCTCCTCTTCAACTTTTATTACCTATGCTCAGCGGTTATCCAAAGCAAACTGCTCCGGTTCAAATCTTCCCTTCTACTCTGCACTGCTGCTTATCTTTGGGGGAAATACTGAATCTCTATCATCAAGGAGCTCAAAGGACTAGCAAGGGTCACGTGGAATAATCCCACTTGGGCCGGGAAGGTGGTCAGCCATGAGATGTTGGTCTTCTCCAAAGTCCATCCCAGCTTCCAGGTCATTGGGCAAATCAAAGCAAAGTGTCTGAGACTTGATGTCATGAAAACCATAACAGAAAGTAGAGCTGCCCTGTGTTCTCGGTTATCCACTTGACACCATCCAGGAGAAGGCAAAGGTTGTACCAAGAAACATGAGAGACCCAGCCTCAGACAGAAGCACACTGTCTTCCTTCCCCTTCCCCTTCCCTTTTCCCTTCCCCTTCCTTTCTCTCAGATGTAATAGCTGCACTGCAGATGTCTTTCAGGGAAGGCTGTGATCTCTTCCCACTACAGCAGCATCCTTTCTTTCCAGGCTGACATCCTTCAAAACAACAGTCTCTGGGTTGTAGTCACAACTCTGACCATGGACAGTGGGCAGCACTGACAATGTCTACAGGGACTCAGGCCATGTTGCTCTTCTTTCTGCGCCAATCTTGTTGGTCCCCTCTGTCTCAAGATTCTCCAACTACTGAAAGTGTAGCATCTCAGCAAAGGTTTAAACCAGGTGAAAGAGATGTCTACATGGATTACAATCTCAAACTGTGCCCGGTCTGCGCAGCTGCCTTCAAGGTTGACAGGTGACACATTCTCTGTGACCCGGACCAGTTGCTTGCCTTCTTTTCTGTGTAGTGATTTATTCTTGTAATGGAAGCCTCAGGACTCAGATTCTTCAAAGATATTCAATGCTGAGGGGGAGGAACCCTGGCCCATGAGAACCCTGAGCTGGGAGCTCTTCCCTTCTTGAGAAAGGATATCTACACAGGCACTTATTTTATCTTCTCCACAAGTGATGGGGCCGTGAGAAAGGCACAAACCAATGATGAACTTCCCCTAGTTCTGGTCAAAGTGAGAAGAAAAGGCTTATTTTCTATCTCTAAGGACTGTCATTTTAATTTGTCAAATATCCAGATCCAGAGCTGGGTCTTATGGCTGTCGCACTGGGATTGTCTTGGTAGGATTTCTGCACATACTCTGGTATATATTAACTTACCCCTGGTTGACTTCCAGAGCTCCTTCAGCCGTAACTCTCCCTGGGTGCCTGTCAGGACTACTGGGGTCATGTCAAATGAGATCGCCCGGCTTCTGTAAACTATGGCCTTTCCTTAACATGAACAACGCTGAGCTCAGCCTTGCTTTACTAACCTTTCTCAGTGTCTCCCTCCTGTTCTGTCACATGACAAGATGAGGGGGCAGGAACAGTTTCTCAGACCGCTTTGAGTGGCACATCAGCGGCAGCCATCTGACAACAAAGCTTATAGAAAGTAATAAACATAGTTTATGCAGCAAAAAAAAAAAAAATCTCACTGGAGAAACCTGTCGAAGCATGGTCAGATACTGGATGAGAGTCATCTCAGCATATACCTCATGCCTTAAAAGAGAAAAAAAAATCCCTTGGAGACACTGAGTTCATGTTTTTTTTTTGTTTGTTTGTTTGTTTGTTTGTTTTTTTAGACAGCGTTTCTCTGTGTAGCCCTGGCTGTCCTGGAACTCACTCTGTAGACCAGACTGAATTCAGAAATCTGCCTGTCTCTGCCTCCTAAGTGCTAGGATTAAAGGCGTGCACTGCCACCACCACCCAGCAAGTTCATGTTCTTGTTCAAGAGGCATGTCCAATGTTTGTAGAACGAGACAGTAAGTACTGTAGAAGATGAAAGTCCTCGGTTCCCTCTGACCTTCTCAGTGCTTCCTATAGAGAAGAGCTCTCCAGAGGTGTGCTCTAAGGATGCATGGTAGATAAATCTGTGGGTCCGTGGAGGTAGGATAAGGGGAAAGAGAACAATATACCTAAGGAGGGGGCATGGAAGGGAAGTCCAATGGATCCATGTGCAAAGATTGTTCTATAAGAGAAGTGCCTGGTCCTGAGCAAGGCTTACGAATGTAGGCTGGGCTCTTAGAAAGCCTTGAACCAAATCAATAGAAAGCATGGAAAGTTGTAGTAAAAAAAAAAAATGACACATGGGAGAAGATTGGAGTGGAAGGCAGAGAGATGTACATCTGTACAGAGAATGGATAATACCACTCAGAGGAGATCATGGTTCTACCAGGGAACAGGAGAGAAAGAAATCAAAGACAGGGCTGCACATCTGCATGTCCTCCCCCTACCCATGTCCCATCCTGGTTTGTACCCAAAGTTTGTTGTCTCATAATTGATGCCGTACCCACTCTACAAGAGCATCAGCGTGGGACAACCATCCGAGACTGTCCCTTGGTATCCTCAGAGCATTCATTCCTGTATCACACCCCTATGGATATACTAAACAAGGATGCTCAAGTGCCATAGAAATGTCAGGGTAGCATTTGAAGATATCTGCTTGAAGATCATCATGCACATATTCTGTGTGCATCAGAGCACGTGGTAAATGCATGCCTAATACATTCCCATGTAAATAGTTTACACAGGGTTTTGCTTAGGGAATTGTGCTGGTTACTTCTTTGTTAACTTGACAGAAGCTATTATCATCTGAGAATAGGGAACCTCAATTGAAACAATGTTCTGAAAAAAATATAAAAGCAAAATTCTAGGCCTTTAGGCCCAGGCTTGGGAATGTGACCTCTGTGACTCAATGCTCCAAGGTATGCTAATCATAAAACAGATAGTGACATTCCTCTACCCACCTCCTTCCTGGGTTTAAAGAGTGTTCATTCAAAGAATGTGCTATTGTTAGGGGCTCTTAGAAACTGTCTTGAGAGATAACCCGAACAATTACCAGGTATTCCTTGTGACTCTTGTGACTTTGCACTTCCTTGTGACTCTTAACTGGTATCTTTGGTATTTTCCAACAACACCCTCCCCACTTCCTTGAGTTGTGGTTTCTTCCTTTAAATACCCCCTTACCCAGCTACTCGGGGCGCCACGGTCCTCTACGCCTGCGTGGTGTATGACTGTGGGCCCGAGAGCGCTCTTGAATTAAAAGTCCTCTTGCAGTTTGCAGCAAGACCGCTTCTCGTGAGTGATTTGGGGTGTCGCCTCTCCTGAGTCAGAACGTGGGGGAGTCCTCACGTTGTGGGTCTTTCAGTTCCAATGATCAGATTGGCCTGTAGGTGAGCCTTGGGGCCCGTTTGCTTCATTGCTGATTGCCATAAAATGCTCAGTGGGCTGTGGGGTATACCCACAGTAAGGAGTCCTGGTGTGTATAAGAATAACTAAGCAAACGCCAAAGGGCAAAGCCAGTCCGAAACATTTCTCCATGGCCTGTGTTCTGTTCTTGGTTAAGTTCTCGCGTGAGTTCCTGCCTTGGCTTTTCCTGCTGACGGACTGTGACCTGGAAGCCAAAATAAACCCTTTCTTTTCCAAGTAGCCTCTGGTCATGGTGTTTTATCATCACATCGACAGAAAGCAGACTGAGATAGGAACAACGACTAGAAATACATGGTTGTGGAGAGCCGTGCAGCAAGCAATCGCCATTATAAGATGGCGCTGGCGTCCGCTGTGCCTAACTAGTAAACAAGCCTTGTGCGCAAGTGCGAGAGTGAACTCACGCCTAGTCACTGCCCATCTCGGGGCATAGTAATGAGGTGATGGGCGAGCAACAAATCAGGAGCTGACATGCCACATCAGGTGCTGAAACGCCACCCTGAGGGCTATATAAGCAGCACCATTTTCCGGGGTCTGGGTCTCCCCTCCTTAAGAAGCAATAAAGCTTGCTGCAGAAGAATCCGGTTGTCCGAGTGTGTCCTTGCCGGCGAGAACGATAGCTCAGGACACATGGTCACAGTATTTACTCTGTATACTTTCTGTTTGTGGTTGCTCTGACCTGTGGGCCTGGAACAGAGAGACAAAGAAAGCTGTCGAATGTAACCACATGAAGCTGAGTGTGCCTGCCCTGAGCCAGAGGCAGGAGATTCGGGTTGGGGATTCTGGCTGTGGAGATGCTGCACTTGAGGTAATGGTTGCACTTCTTAGTCGGGAGACCGTGACAAGAGCAAGCAGAATAGCCAATACCCAGCCAGCCCTCACTCTGCGTCAAGTGGAGTTCGCGCTTCTCCACTCCACCCTGAGGAGTTCGGCTCAGTCCTTGCTCTTGCTTTTTACGTCATGGGAGCAGTAAACAGAATTTCAGGCTTTGCCTCAGAGAAAGAATTCAAACCAGACACAAAGATCTGCAAATTGTCAAGGAGAGAGTGACGGAGAGAGGTTCAGGTGTGCTGCTAAACCGATGGGCCAAGTTTGAGGAAGCAGGAGGAAAGTGGGAACAACAGGAGGAAGAGGGGGCCTCTGGTTGCCATGGAGAGGCCTGAGCATCAGCATCTTGAGATGCATACAGGGCAGGTGTGAACTTGCACGGGGAGGCTTCTGTTCACAGTGCAAATGAACTGCGGGTACTTGCTGAGAACCTGCCTCGTGTGTTACAGGACAGTAGCCTCCATGTGTCCTTGAGGGTCCGATGTCACCATCCCGAAAGCATTGGCCCTTCAAAAATACGATGTACACTGTACCACAACTCATTTTCTCTGGTTCATTTTCTATTCTCACCTTTACAACCTCCACACAGGCCAGTATGTGAAGAAGCAGTGTGTGCATGTGTGTATGTGCCTGTGTGTTGGCCCTGGAGCTAGGCTGGTAGCCAGTGATACCAAACGATTTGACTGTGTCTGTATCCACAGTATTGGGGACTGTAGGCATCACTGTACTCTGTCACATTCACCACTTGAAGTGTGTGCCAGGCATGTGAACTCATGTCCCCACAACTGCACAGTGACCTCTCTTACTCCATGATCTGTATCCCTGCTCCAAACCTTTTTGTCTTAAACTCAAGAAAGAAGCAAGGGTTCCTCACCTTAATACTACTGATACTTGAGGCTGTAATATTGAAGGCTTTGGCTTGTCCTCCATAAGGTAGGAAAACACAGTAGCCACCCTGCCTTCCACCTGCTAAGTCCTAAGGGCATGTTCCGTGTCCTCATTTGGATGATGATGATAAATGTCTCCAAAATTTTCCTGATGCCCCCAGACAGCAAAATTTCTCCCATTCAAAAATCCCCAGGACAATCCCACTTATACTTGGGTATTAGTGACATAATGCTATTTCTTCAACAACTATTTCCCCTCTGCAGACAGAACCAAGGAGAGGCCAAGTGTGCATGCAGAAACGGCCATTGCTCTCTTTCTGCAGCCAGACAGATCTCCAAGATTTCACACACCGGAAGCACACACGATGGAACAGATGCACCCGTTCCTTTTTGGATGCTTTTGAGCAGTTTGACCCAGTGTTTTGTTTTGTTTTATTTTGTTTGTTCCTGATTTCTGCACGGTTTTCTGTATCGTGGGAGAGGTAACCCAAGCATTTCCTTTCCCCTGCTCCCACCCCTGGCTGCCACAGAGCCCTAGTGAAGCAGATGTGAAAGGCTTTGTTTTGTTTTTTTGTTTTGTTTTGTTTTGTTTTGTTTTTTGGCCCTCTCCTCCTTCTGCCTCTTCCCAACTCTGGAGGAGAGAAAAGAAACTCTTGAGCTTAAAAGCCAAGAATTTGCTGTCTTTGTTCTCTGGCTCTGCCAGGGGACTTCTGGGAGACAGTGATGAATCGCTACTGGTGGCTGGGCTGCAGGAAGGCCCCGGGGGCCAGGGAAGAAATCGACTGGAAAGAGAACACATGGCTTAATATCGCTCTGCCCTCCTCCCTCAGCACCCCTGCAGGTACCAGGCCTGGAGCTGAATACAGAGCAGACTTCTTAAGGTAGGTAGTGCTGCCTCCTCAAACTACAGGGGGCAGGAGGGGGGGAGGAGTGGGGGCGGGTGACCAATTCTATGAATTCCACCAGGCTCTCAGGTGACCAGAGCCACGTGAGTGGGACTTTAGCAGATCCATTTCTCATTGTCCTTCGTGAAAACACCACAGGAACACACATTTCCATCTGCAGACCCATAGTCATGGGAATCTGGCAAGATGTCAATCTGAAGATGGATGTTACTCCACCCGTGTGTTTGACCTATTAGGAGAGCCGTCCATCCCTCCGTCCTAGAGATGCTGTCTCTTTGCTGGTCTGCTCCTTAAACATTCCCGGCATGCTCATGTCTCAGAACATTTATGCTTTCAGTTTCCCCTGCTCCTGAGCAAGCTGCTGTCTTTGGGCTCACAGCATCTCACTTGAAGCCTCTACTCCAAGCTCACCTTTGTAACTCTGCTATGGGATGCTCCGGAACTGTAACCCTGGCCCCCTCCCATGATCCTTTGCTGTTTGTAATCTTTCTGCTACTTCATTTTACTTTTTTCATCACTGAGCATAGAACCCAGGACAGCACATTCTAGGCAAACACAACCACGGAGTAATATCCCGAGCCCTGCTTCTTGCTTTAGCCTTTATCTCTACCTAACCTATTTATTTTAAAATTTATATTCATCTTATTCCCCATCTGCATCCTAAGTAAGTTTGGGCACTGGAACAATGCATGATACATAGAAGGCACAGAATAAGTTTTAATAATGAATGAATGAATCAGCAACCCCGGATGTAGGTGCCCTGAGGTATCCTGTCTATATGTCCAGTCAGAAAGCAGAAACTGAATAAGGGTAAGGCCTTCCCTGAGTCATGGGGCCAGGGTGGGGGTGGGGTGGGGGCGGGGCCATGGGTGGGTCGGGGCGGGTCAGGGTGTGTCCGGGCTAGGGGTGGGGCTGGGGTGGGGCTGGGGGTGGAGTTAGGGTGTGGTGTGGTGGGGGTGGGGGTGAGATGTGGGTGGGGGGACCTGAAGCCCGTTGCAGGGTCACTGATTCCAAAGTGTTTGCTCTTTCTACACGGTGCACAAAGCACACACACGCGCATACACTCTCTCTCTCTCTCTCTCTCTCTCTCTCTCTCTCTCTCTCTCACACACACACACACACACACACACACACACACACACACGATCATGCGCGCATCCTCTGTTGGCTGCAGGGCCTGCTGACTGTGGAAACTGTAGCTTGGGCTCTGAGCGTATACTCCTCGGTGGCATGGCTCAGAGGTGGCCCCTGGCTTCACCACAAGTTTCAGAGGGAATGCAAACCCACGTGGAGCTTCGGGTCTAGTGCTCCACGAGGGAGACAAGGGTCTTGGTGACAAGAAGAGTCCAGCCTTAGCAACAGACGTTTGGTGGAATAGCCCAACTTTAAACAGATTCATAGTTCGTTTCCCCCCACATTCATGTGCACCGATGATGCTATACCTCAGTTGAACAGGGGTGGTAGGTGCGGAGCAAAGAACTAGGGAGTTCATTTTCATAGCTGGTGATAGCTTGGGGTGCAGACTGTGGGGAGCAGACTGTGGAGGTGCTACTGGAAGTTGATCTGATTCTCCCAATTTGAGGGGAAGGTGCCAGACTCACGTGCCCAGAGCTTCTCCGTGACCTTCTTGGTAAGGGCAAATGACTGCCACTGTGCCATGCTAAACCCGGCATTGTAGGAGGTTCCATCCGCACGTGGTCTCTCAGCTCACCCCTCTGAGCTGCTTGGACTTCATAAAATTAAGAGACCAATTAGAAATGAAGAGTGCTTTCTGATTCTGTCATCTTCACCAGCTACTGACGCTCACAGCGTAGTTTGACAGGCTCGCTGCTCAAAATTCACAGGGAAAGCAGGGAGGAAGGGCGACGTCACCCCCATGCAAAGGGGAGAAGAAAGCAGGACGTTTCTGTCGGCCTTTTCTTACATTTGTCTCCTTGTCTCTTAAAGAAAATTGAGCAAATAACAGGGTTGCTTTAAAATACTCCAGACCTCCCAAACAAAAGTATGTGTGTATGCGGTTTGGAAACAGATGAAGCAATCTGACAATTTGACAAAACAACGATTTTGAACCTAGGTAGCCCACTGATTGTCTGTATAATTATCTTGTGTATTTCATAATCAAAAGTAAAGACCCAACAGGATTTGGCTAACGGAATGTTTACCATATAGTTCTCACAGTCATAACTTACAGGTTCTATGTGTCTACCAAGAACAGCTAAATCAAAGATGACACACCGGATCTAGCAAACTATACGTCTACAAGGACCTAGATGAAATATAAGAGAAATACATATAGTATGCTAACTACAAAAATATAATTGCTAGGGGCTTGGAGAGAGGGTGTAGGAGCTACTTGGTGGCAGTGTCACCCCATTGTTCCCTTCCTCCGTCACTGTTCCTGAAGCTGTGCACATGGCTGAAGAGGCTGAATTCCACAAGAGAGGACAGTGCTTTGGCCAAGGGTAAGTAAGAAGCCCTATGCTCCTGCTAGAATCTCCAAATGAGCTTGCAAGATTCCAGAGGTTGAGTTTGTAACCTGTGCCGTGTACCTCGGGCTGATGGATGGTGCTTTAGATTTTAGATTCTGGAATATTTACATACCTGTAATGAAATATCTTTCGGAATAACTCTAAGTCTAAAGATGAAGCTTATGCTCAATATATATGTATGTATATATGTATTAACCTATAACATATAATACTGTCAGTAGCTTAAATGATTTTTCATATTTTTAATCAATGTGCATTTTAATTATGAGTGGTCACATGAGGTCAGGTGTTTCATTTTCTACCTGGCTTGTCAGCGCTGAGACCTCTCAGAATTTGAACTATTCTGGATTTCAGACTTTCATACCAGGGATGCTAACCTGTCCTGAAATTTTCTTTTTTCTTTTTTCTTTTTTCCTTTTTCTTTTTTTGATTTGTATTTCTATTGTTATGCTTGGAATAGCATCAGCGCTTAAACCTTCTGGAAAGAGCAGCTGTCTCTGGAGACATAGGTTTGTGTACTCAACAGTAAGCCTGCTTTCAAAGTAAGGACACAGTGCCAAGGCAGCTCTAGCGTATGACACATTTAAAAAGCAGATTCCAGGAGAAGAGGCCCCGGCATATACATGCTGGATCTGACCATAGGATGTGCACACAGAGAGGAACCCTCTCCCGCCTGGAGACCGGAAGTAGACTCAGGGCAGCACCCGAGTCAGGGGACACTTTCCTAAATTAAAAATGCTTCCAGTGACTCTGCTCAAGGGTATGTGTTCCATAAATAAATAAATAAATAAATAAATAAATAAATAAATAAATAACGTGGTACTCAGACTGTGAATTTGTAACAGAAGATCTTCTTCCTCGAGGAGGCAAGGGAGCTGGTTGGCGATCTTTCACTCCGAGGGGAGGCCGGGGATAAATGCGCAACGGCATCGGAGTGCCACGCGCACTCAAGGGGACTATAATTATAGACGTAATCACAGCAGCAGATCCTCGGTGTCCAACTAAATGGAAAATCTGTAATTCAGACCATGACAGAGGCAACTGGGTTTGTTGCTTTAGAGAACATAAATCTCAGGCCAGAAGTCTTCCCCTGGATGCGCTGCAGAGCGAGCGAGGCTCCCAAGCGGATCCTTTCGCCATCAGTCGGGAAGATAAGCTAACCAGTCAATGCCATGCTAATGGGACTCTGCGGGTCCCATTACTCAAGTGTCTCGGATCAATTAGGGGCTTTAACTTAGTCATTCCAACATAAATATCCGTTAATACCAATCAGGCTGCCGTTAGTCACCATGATGGCTTGATCATGCTTTGTGGGGGATTTTCTGAAGTTTGAACAAGGAGGAAGACAGATTTCCAGGCTCCTTGACCCACTGGTATGAAGCAGTAAGGGTTACCTAGTACTGTAAGTGCTTCATGCTCTAATGTCACTGAGCTGGGTGGGGGTAGGGGACAGCTGCTGAAAGAAATAAATGGTTTTCAAAAACGTTATTCTGAGCAGAGCACTTTGCTGGACCACAGGTTTGTATTTGCTAATAATTACTAAATGCATCCATGTTAGACTTTTCAAAGTAAACAGTATCCATACATGTCTAAACTAAAAACAAAAGCTGATTGGTGTTTTAAAAAAAAATTACAACTTCTGATTTAGGATTGGATTCTCTTTTGACAAGAGGAAACCAGTTCTGGAATCATGCCTCTGGTCTTCCACTTTCTCTCCTGAATGGAAACCTGAGGCAGGAGACTTTTCTCTTCCAGTAGCCCCATGATGTCATACTCCCACTAATGATCATAAGACAGATGGCTTGAAGAATAGCAGGCTATAAAACACCTTGAGTCGTTCCAAGCCATAACCACCATTCAGAAAGTCCCCTCTGTCACCTACTGAGCTGTGGCTCTCTCTCTCCCCCCGGAGTGTGCTGTGTGCAGTTTCAGAAGGACCTCACAACCCCAGTACCCATGTGAGGACACCAGGTGAGAGTTGATCTGAAGGCCGAGTGACTGCCATTTGTCCACAGACCTAGCCAGCCAACTGACCATCCATTCGCCTACCTGCTTATCTGGGGAATCCGTATTTAATCAGCTAATAAAGAAGAAACCACCCTGACCAATCATAACTGATATTTAACATGTTTTTGTTGCTCATTGATATCCCAAGAAGTTATAAGCAACGCAGATGCTATACATAAACATTAGAACAATGCTTTAAAAATATTTGTACTTTCTACTCCACCAACAGTGAGTTGTTATCCTCAACCCTTCTAATGTGTGTAATACTGCTCTCATGCTAAATGACACACACACACACACACACACCAAGATATACATACAACTAAAAATAAAAATAAAAGCAAAGGATTCCTTTAAGCCACAGCCCATCCTGGAGTTCTTTCCCTCTATCCTAATGACAACTTGTATATCTTCATTTGGAGATAGTACATCTTATAAAGATGGAGTTTGAGGCTGCTACCTAGTGCCCATTGCATGAATGAAATCACCTTCTGTGCTTGAGGACATAGGAGATGGGAACCCAGCTTCCTCACGGGTTCTCTTTGGGATGTGAAGAGTTAAGATTTTTGTCTTAGGGTTTTACTGCTGTGAACAGACACCATGACCAAGTCAAGTCTTATAAAGGACAACATTTAACTGGGGCTGGCTGACAGGTTCAGAGGCTCAGTCCATTATCAAGGTGGGAGCATAGTAGCATCTAGGAAGATACTGGTGCAGGCAGAGCTAACTATATCTTCATCTGAAGGCTGCTAGTGGAAGACTGTCTTCCAGGCAGAAAGGATGAGGGTCTTAAGCCCCTGCCCACAATGGCACACCTACTCACACAAGGCCACACCGCCAAATAGTACTACTTCCTGGCCCAAGCATCTACAAACTATTACAGGTTTCCTTTGTGCTTTTCCACGAGCAGACAGCATGCTCTTGAAATGTCTGGGTGGCAGGATCTCGGGAGCAGACCTTCGAAGAACAGGACTTCAGGGAAATTGAATGGAGATTAAACCCTGGCACAAACAGGGATACTAAGGCAGTCCAGAAGAGTTTTTTTTTTTTTTTGAGGGAATTCACTGAAGGAGATGAAGGAAACCTGGGATCCTTGCCATTGGGGCGATGGAGAGAGAAATAATGCTAGAAAAACTATAAAAGAAGCAATCTCATCCCTTCTGCTGTCCGTTTGCTTAAGCAGACTTGGTGGCTCTTTCCTGGAGGACAATGCCAAAGGTATCAGAACAGCCTCACAGACGTGTCCTCACCCAACAGCACCAGGCTAAATAAACCCATGAACCCTGGCCCAGTGAATTTACCACCAATGCTGTAGCCACGGACAGCAGGCTGCACTGCCTCTGTAAGAAGCTTTGACTACAAAATGATCTGATTATATCCAAACATGTTTTATCCACTTTGACCTTAGTAAAAATCATAGGCAAAACATTGGTGAATATTAAAAAAAATACATAGGAAATGGTCTATTTAAAGAGCCAGCAATTCACTACTCCCCTCCCCCCCGGAGATTGTATTCTCTTTCTGGTTTGGGCAGTAGATCAACATGGGTTTTTGCAGCTGTCGAAGGACTGATTTGATACCCTTGTATGCCAGCTTCAATGCCAGAGGTGATTTTTTTCCTCTTTCAGGAGCACTTGGGTCTGTGTCTCAGCTTCCTTCTCTTTTACCACTGTCTGTTATGCTTCCAGGGTGTGATGGATGTGGAGAATGTTGTGGACTGCTAAGTGGTCTTGGGTCCTGGCAGAACAGTGACTGTGCGTCTCTGGTACTCTGTCTTAACTGCATTGTGAGGCTGGAGACTTAGGGAAAGAAGCTTCAGCTCCCAGGTCTGGAGGCTGAATGGGCACACGGGCACAGTGCTGGCTCTGCCAGGGGTCATTGTGCCAGTGTCACCTCATGGCCGCTTATGTGATAGAAGTGCATGCAATAGGAAAACATTACAGGAGAAGACAGGAAGCCAAGGAGAAACTAGGGTCTCCTGGAGGGATGCTAATCCCTTCTGAGGAAAGTGACCTAGTCACCTCCTGCCAGTCTCTAACTCTTAACGATACCACCACTCTTTTAATACCAACCTGTGGGAGACCAAACTTGTAACACACAACTTTTTAGGGACACATTTAAACTATGTTTATAGCATAGCTTGCCTAAGTGGCAAAGACCAGAGCCTTTCTCAAGTGCATGTCTGTAAATCAAATAGCTCTGCGCAGAGAAAGGCTTCCACAGACTTGGAGAGATCTGGGATTGCCACTGTTGTCCATGCCAGGTGAGGTGCTGAAGGACTCCATTTTGACAGTCATCTCCACCTGGGCCTTCCAAATTTCAGTACTCATTACTGTACTCCTGGAGGACAGGTGTGACTTGATAGCACAGGAAGTCACAGAATGATCCATTGCTGTGGTTTCCATATTGGGAGCAAGGGGATGGACAGAAAGAGGCCATGTCAATATGGACCCTGATCAAGTCACAGCCTCTTTAAACCTCCATGTCTTCATCTGTTGCTAAAGAGAAGAACCATTCTGTGGATTAGTCATCCACTAGACCAGCCTTCTCCAAGAGGGACTAGTTAAAATTCAGTAGAGACCAGAATCCTCATTGCAACCCACTCCATGCAGGGCAGATGTCCCAAGAGAGCCTGGGCAGAAAGTGTGGCTCAGAGGATCACTCAAGAGCCGGTCAGCATCAATCAAGAGCAAGATCAGCCATGGGCTGCTGCTGCTGAGCCCTGTCGAGCCAGGGCAGATCACTGTCCAGAACTGATGCTCTGCTAAGGCAGCTGATAAAGCTGGGCTTGGGTTTGAATAGGAGCCTACACCTGTACGCATGCATGCATGCGCGCGCGCGCACGCACACACGCACACACACACACACACACACACACACACACACACACACCATTGTAGTTATTTGATTCTGGCACTAAAGTGGAGGTCCAGAAATTCAGATATCCTACCACCACTATCAGGACTCATTTTTGGGAACTTCAAATATTCTTCTCACCTTTGTTTTTTTCTACTGGGGAGAAAGGTGGGTGAGGAGAAAGAGGGGGGAGTGAGTGCAGCCTGCTGCTGCATTTCTCTAAACTCCCTGTCACTGAGGGATCAGCACCCCAAATGCTGATGCCAGCCCCTCTTGCAGCCCCTCTTATTACAATGACTCAGACCAGCCTTGTCCAGGCAAACCATTACCACCCTTCTCAACAGCTCCCATCCTGCGTGCAATTTATTCAGCCATTTTTTTAAGTCCTGTATCCCCATCACAAAGGACATTCCTTATTGTTTGCTTGGTGCTTTTCCCTCTCAGGAGGGTAGATCCTTCCATCCTGTCCACCAAGGTAGCTTACCCATGAAAACACTGAGTGCTACTTAGTATGTGTTCAATAAAGTCTGTTATTCCTCCCCAAATACACACATCTGTGGGCAAAGCATTCTGCCCTGTGCCCTGTTTATTTTATTTCTTTTCCTATTCTGGAGGCTTTTCACAAGGTTGATGGAGCCATTAATAACTATTCATTGAAAATGTATAAAACTCTTGGCCATGGGGCTATAAAATATTTTCAGTATCAGTATATCAGTTACAGTTGGTATTTCTCTGGCTCTAAGGCTCTGGCTTCTTTTAATTAGCATAGGAATTTCCCAGGCCCACCCACCCTTGAGGAGATTCTAGCATCTCTCCTGTCCCCCAAGAGATCTATTTCTTCCTGGAATCCTTACCAGGCTCCTCAGCGTGGTCAGACCTAGGCAAGAACTTCTGAGGAGACTTCCTCTTGGCTGCCTCCCTCGTGGGCAGGCGGGTCCTCCCTCACAGGCCCTTGCCCACACTGAGAAGCAGCTTGGGGAATGAGCAGAGGTTTGGCCGCAATTTAGGAACAATGCTGGTATTTTTTTTCAGTCTGGTTCAGGGCCAAGATTGCTTCCACCTCCTTGATAATGTAGCCATCAGTTGAAGCCATTTATGGGTACATTGTGACCTGCTTGGGGCTTGGCTTAACTCTTTAGTGGCATAGATCCATTTTCTTCTTTGTCATAGCAAAGTCCCGGTGACTGGGAAGATTCGTCTGTCATAGTCTGAGGAAGCTGAGGCTGCTGGTCCCATGCGCAGGCTCTGGGAAGAACCTGCCTCCAATCCATAAACTGTCTACTCTCTTAGCACCCTCCCACCCCAGAAGATGACACAGGAGAGTTCTCTTTGGGCTCACCCTTTCTTCCTTTTTTATATAAATGTAAATGTTTAAAAATGTGCAGTGTGTGTGTGTGCGCGCACACACACCACAATGTACACTGTGGTTTCCAGAGGTGGAACTCAAATTAGCAGGCAGTAAGGCCTTTTACTCACAGAGCCATATTGTGGACCCCTCATTCTTAGGGTAAGACACTAATCCCACACCAGGGCTTCACTCTAATGACCTAGTCACACACAAAAGTCCTCAGCTCCTCTTTTTGTTTTCATTCTGTTTTGATTTTGTAGAGATTTTAAGAACTCCAGCTCATGTATTCGGTGTACATAAACATTCAATGCAAAATTGTCAAATAAGACCAAAACCCAAGATTGGGATGAAACTGGCAGAACGATACCATGCACTAAGGATCTTGGTCAAGGTCCGACATGCTTGTGCACCTAGTCCCCTGGGATGGAATAGAGACCCTCTCTGAAGGGGAGGAGAGAGCCAGGCCCACCCTTGAAGCAGCCCATCTCGAGAGGCAGCAGGAGGTGGCTTCAGTAATGGGAGTCCTTCTATGGAGTCCCAGGGCAGCCACACAGTGGGCCACTCACGGAGTGACGACAATTTCGTTGAAATAAGAAATGGCACCATTCTCCAGGCAGAGCCAGCCACCATCTTCTGGCCATGTAAATTTTCTAAGGGTTATGTGTTATGTGTGTGCAGGGAAGCATAGCAACCAAGAAGCTGTCGAAGTTCCAGAGAGTGAGTGTAATGAGTCATGCATCCCAGAAGGATGTAGCCAATGATTTTAACTGCAAGAGACTTTGACTAGTAGCAAACTGAACTAGAACTCGGTATCCCTCTCTGTCCCAGCCAAGAAGCATCGAGAGGTTCTTCTTGGAAAAATCACTATGAGACTGTTCTGGATTCTCTCTTATGGCTAGGCATTTTATCACTTCACAGCTAAGGTGTCCAGAAAGAGATTCCAGAAGGTTCTTTGAAGCTTCTATAGAGATCTTTCTGTGACAGGGTTTCACACAGCCTGGGCTAGCCTTGAACTCACTATGTAGCCAAGGATAACCTTGAACTCCTGACCCTCTTGCCTCCACACTCCAGCCCTGGGATTACAGGTAAAGACCAAACCAACCAGGTTTGTGTGATGCTGGGGATCAAACCTAGGGTTTTGAAAAATTTTTATTGGATATTTTCTTTATTTACATTTCAAATGTTACCCCCTTTCCCACCCCCCACAAGCCCCATCCCATCCCCCCTCCCCTGCTCTGCCTGACTCTTATTACAATACCAAGTCCATCTGCAACAGGAGTACAACCTTGGCCACCTCTTGAACACAGCTTCTGTGCTCAAGAAACATTTCCCAGATTTCACCTCAGAGACATTGGTCTCCTCCTAATCACCACTAATGTCTCAGCTCCAGCCAACCAGCATGGCATATCCCAGCAAAGCTAAGGTTTCGCTTCACCAGTTCTGGCATCTTCTAATCTGCAGCTGCTTCTCCAGCTCCAGCTAATCAGATCCACAGAATGTCAATTCAAAATAACCAATGGACTCAATAGAGTCCTTAAATGTCCCTCTGAAATGTCATAAGCCACGCCTCGATCTTCTGCATTGCCCTCAACATTCTTACCTTCTGAGCTCCTACACAACAGCTCACCGATGACTTTTCTTGTGAAAAGTTCCAAAGTCCTTCACGATCATCCCCAGAATATGGTCAGATCTATACCAGCAACCCCACTCTGCTGATACCAACTTGTCTTACTTAGGGTTACTATTTCTATGGCAAAACACCATGACCAGAAAACAAGCCCGGGGGGGGGAATATTTTATTTGGCTTACACTTCCATATTGCTCTCATCACTTAAGGAAATCAGCGCAGAAACTCAAACAGGGCAGAAACGGGGCTGCAGGAGGTGATGCTGACACCATGAAAGGGTGCTTATTCCTCATGGTTTGCTCAGCCTACTTTCTTATGGAACCCAAGACCATCAGCCCAGGAGTGGAACCACCCACCATGAATGTTTTGTGCCAGGAGTTTTTTAAATTTAGCATTTTTTGACTGAGGTATCCATTTGATTTCTGAGATTGTCTTCCATCTCTTGTATTCTGCTGGTGAGGTTTGCCTCTGAGGTTCCTGTCCTAGTTCCTACATTTTTTTTCATTATCCAGATTTCTCTCAGTGTTGGGTTTTCCTTATTGATTCCATTTCCACTTTCAGGCTTTGAACTGTTTTATTCATTTCCTTCCACTGTTTGTGTTTGCACAGATGTCTTTGAGGGATTTATTCATTTCCTCTCTAAGAATCCCTGCTGCAACTCTCAAGGCCTAATGTGGTAGGCTGCTGGGCTCTAGTTCAGACATAAGGTCCTGTCTGCTATCGGCTATGTTTTAACCCTGGTGTCCAGACATTTGGGCTTGGGAAAATTCTAACTGTAGGTGCTTATATTTGCTCTTGTCTTCTTTGGGTATGTGATTCTTCCTTGATTTCTGTTGCCCTCTTTTAATCTTAGGAGAGAGAAGTGGCTGTATGTTGCCTGGTAGAGACTTCTTCTGGGGTCCTGATAGGTGTGGTCACTGGGAATTCTGGGTAAGATGTGTTTCTGGCCCCCTCAGGCACTGTACACATATAGTGTACATGCAAGCATGTAGGCAAATACTAGCATAAAAAATATTTAAGTTGTGTTTGATCTAACAGAAAAATAAATAGAAGTAGAACTTACCTCATTCATGCGGCTCTAAAGGCAGAATGTCTTTACAGACCATGGGGGCCAGTTCTCTGTGGGATGAAGGAGGGGTACAGCTAAGCAGCCACTCCCTCTCCACACACCTGTAACAGCTAGCCTTGCTATCTCTTTACTGAAGTAGGATATTAACATTCTCAAACAGAGATGGTGGCACAGGCACAATGATTGGGAAGTGGTGAATCAGGGACTCAAGGTCACCATCAGCTCCACTGTGGATTTGAGGCCATCTTGTGTAGGCATAAATTATTTTCAACCTTCGTTTAATAAACATCCAACCTCTCCACTTGTCCACCACCCACCAGAGGCAGTGGAAGACGAAAGTTAATTGGATATGGGGAAAGTGGACCTGTTTAGAAATAGTTCTTTGGGGTCAGGCTCAATCTTCTTTATCAGCAGTTCAGTCCCATAGCAAACACCAAATGCGAATCAGCAGATACAGTCTAGTCCTCTCACCAGGCAGATACCACACATGAACAAGCAGCTGTAGTTCATTCCATCCCGAGGAAACCCCAAGGCTCAACCACTGGCCTGAGGTCACTGAAGCAGCAAGAAGCTGTGAGAATCTCACCAGGAGTTCTTTGGTGAGTTTCTCTCGATGGTGGTGCTACCACAAGCGAAGCGCAACAAGATGCAAGATGGTGTACGGCAAAACAATACTCAGTGAAGAAGAGAAGAATAGCAAGTTGAAGCAAACCAAACCAATGCTCAGTGCTCGCCTCCCACTGTCTGCGGGGTCATATTTATACTCCTCCATCACACATCCTTTCACATGTCTGCTATATCAAAACATCCTTTTACCCATGTCTGCTTCAGGAACACATTCTTTCACATGTCTGCTTTAGCAAGACATCCATCCTTTCACCTGAGTGCCCCAACACAACATCATTTGACATAACTGTCTTTCCAAAGAAACTAGAAGTTCCTACTTCAAGCTTGAGCTATGTGAGACGCTTTCACAAAGAAAGAAATGAACGTCTTTCCCTCTAATGGAAAGAGCAGGGAAAGGCTAGACCTCTCTTAGCCCTGATTAAGAAGGAGAGAGAGGGGTGGTTCGACGTGATGCAGACTGTCTAGAGGTCTACAGACAGACCTGGAAAAGGGGGTGATTATCCTGGAGCTACAGCTTCTCTGTTGTTAAATTTCCCACTCTTTAGCATCCTTTCCACAGAAAACCTGAGAGCCAGCAGTTAGCAGAGGGATTCAGTGGTTACAGGATAGCCCCACAGAAAGTGCTGAGGAGATTCTTCATTGACATCCATCTTCAGGAGCTCAGCACAATGAGGTTTCCACAGGACACCCAATTAGCCTGTGAGCAGGAAATCCTGGTGCTGGTGGTTTCTTCCTCTCCAGAGTGACACCTCCCCCTCCTCTTCCTCAAACGTCACCAGGACCTGGGGCAATGCCTGCACTTTATCTCCAGACGAACACATAGCGTTCCCGCCTACCAAGTCTTTTCTCTGTGAGAAAGCTGTTAAAAGATTAGAGAAAAATCTTAGAATGGAAAGCCAAAAAAAAAAATAGCTTTCATGATCTGTGGTTATACTTTTATGACTTAAAACTGTGGCCCTCAAAAATTAGAAGGAAATAATGAATGTGGACCTAGGAACATGAGGGATGCTCACTGGTTAGGTGTGTCTTCTTGCTCTTCTAGAAGATCATAATTTGATCCCAGGACCCATTCAGGATGGATCACCACTGTCTGTATCTCTGGCTCCAGAGGATCTTACATCCTCTTGCAACCTCTGTGGATACCCATATACATGTGGCAATCAAGCACATAGATGCACACTAATACACATGAGGTAAAAGATGCCCTTACAGACATCTAGATATAAAGACTCTTTGCTTTGATCACTGTCTGAGTCTTCATTGTTATCCCCCACAATGCTTTTCCAAGGGAACCCTGTGTCTCCAGCTACACTGGGCTGCCCCTTCTAACTAACCACAGTGGCTTACACCTCTGACTTGATGTCAGAGCATCCTCATGTCCTGGAGCATCTTTATTTACCTGAATCCTAATGTCCCTTCAAAAGCTAAAAAAACAGCAGCCTTGCAAAAATGATTGCTATGACATCAACAGCCTCTTAGCCATTAAAGGAGACAGAACAGGTCTTGAGTCCCGCCTAGTTCAATCTCTTGAGAAATATCACCCTAAAAAAATTGCATTTCTCAGATTTGTCATTATTTCTCCCTGTTAGTTATTTTCTCTTTTTCTCTCAGTGACACAAATATAGGTCAGATCAAACTGGATTAAAAGCAGACAAACACAGGTTTATTAAGCGCTGCTCCAGAGTGGGTTCATCAAAGAACCGAGCTGAGGAAATCGAGTGTCCAGGCTAAGGCGAGGACATTTTACAGACTTCAGATGAGGAGTGGTGACCTCAACCAGGAGCAGGAATTGTGTCCAATTATGTCAAACGCTCAGGCCCTGGGCTGGCACGTGGGTGGGCCAGACATGTCAGAAAGGCAGGTTTTGTCAGCTGCCAAAAATACAAGATGGGGCTTTTGGCACAAGTCCTTGGCTCAAAGTTTTCTCAATGCAGGTGGGGCTTGGGGAAGAGGGCTGTCTGCCGCTTGTGAGGAACAAGCAAGGGTTCCAGCCTCCAGCCGAACACGCCAGACTCAGGACTCCCATGTTTGAACACAACATGTCAGGGACAGCTTGTTCGCAACAATTAGTAGCCATTTTTAAACATTGCCACTTCTTACAGCAATATCAGCAATTAGAGCTAATGAGAGCCGACAAATTTGCTCAAGGGAAACACTGGAAGAGCCAGAAATCTGTAGTGGATTCTGAAAAGATCCAACATAGTCCTGGAAAATTGAGGGTCAACGTGCATGTTCAAGGTTATATTTCTGCTCAGGAGAGGTAGAAGGCCCTGAACTCCAACTGCTAGCCAACACTGGAATTCTGCTTGGGATTCTACTCAAGCAGGAACTAAGAGCTAAGTGACCCATGAACATGAACCTTCAAGATGATGCTTGTCTGTCCACAGGGCCTGGCCGCATGGGCCAAGGGAAAGTATTGGTTCGAGTCATTCAGAAACATCAGACACTGACATAATCAAACAGATAATTTAGTTGACATGCAACAGTAATGCAGAAAGTTACTAAGCAAAAAAGCAATAACATCTACAACAAAATTTGAGTAGCTTTGGAGGAATGTAAGATGGAGGCATGGCATATTATTGTAAATTTCTAAATAACCAAGTAGTTGTTTTATTATAATTATTTTGAAAAGGGTGTCTGACCCAGACTAATCCCAAACTCCTTAAGGAAGGTAAAGAGGGCCTTGAACTTGTGATTGTTTGGTTGCCATCTCCTAAGTGCTAGAACTATAGGCAAGAACTCCATACACAACCAGTTAATGTGTTGTCAGGGATCAAACACAGCCTTGTGTAGGCTAAGCAAGCATGCTGTCTATGGACCTATATTCTCAGCTCCTACATGTCTGGTTTTAAACAACAAAAATAAGAGTGCAGGGCCCAAACAGGTTAAAAAAGCAGAAACTACAAACTTTTCTTGAGAGAACACGGGCAATAAGTTTACTAGAGAAAAGCCTTTTAATTGTAATATTTTAATGTATCTCCAAGAATTCCAAGCAGGAGTATGTCTTGGACCCAAAAAGAAAAAAGCAAGTTAATTGTCTCATGATTTATTATAAATATAGGTATGTGTGGTATAAAAAGGAAGGAAAAAATTTACATTTCTGATCGTTGATAGCTGCATGCTTTCTGAAAGTTGTGCTTTTTCACATCTGTGCTTCCAGAAAGACAAACAGAAACAGGGCACTGACTGGGCATGAGTGTGTTCATAACCGATGGATGCTGTGAGTTTATTCTTCTTCCCATGGCCTTGTGTACATCTCCCCAAAGTCCATGTGAGCCATAGCCCACGGCTACAGGGCAAATCTGTGGTGCTTAATGGATTTCTTTATAATCCTCCACAAAAGCATGTATTGGTGTTCATCAAACTAAAAGCATGCAATCCATCCGATATTGATATTTATATTAAAAGCACCACAATGTAGATGATTAAATGGTACAAATTTCACAGTGAAAAATTTTGCTTTCGGATTCTAATTAGAACCAAAGCAAACCTATGAATTCTCATTAACCCGTGTGGATTATCTCGTACCTTAATAATATTAAGAAAATTCCTTCCTTCCCTGTGTTGTTCCAAAGGATTCAAGAAAAGAAGATAGGAGTACTTGAATTGGACAGTTTTCTCCCTCCTAGGTTGGGGACAGGCCTGTGCCAGACACAAACACAGCTGTGATCGCCTCTGAAGGTCACCACAGAGGCTCACAGGATGCTGTGGGTGAGACTTAGGGGGCGGGATGTGCTGCTGGGTGACCTTAAGTCCCTTCAGTGTGTCCTGCTATCCCGGGCTATTGTTCTGGAAGGGAGCCAGGGGCTCAGGGCACAGAGGATGCAGGTGGTTCTTTCCAGAAAGGGTCCTTGCCCTGATGCTGGGACCTTGGGTCATAAGAACTGCTACTGGTTTAGGTGAGTTCAGCTGGCAGTGGGGCTTTCTGGCTTGCTCTTTGTTTCTGTTCAACTGCGCCCTTAGAATAGATGCACGTGTGCCAAAGCAAAACCCACACCAGCTAACTGAGCTGATTCAAGTTTGCCAGAGTCACCAACATGCCTCAGCTGAAGTTCATCCCAGGTTCCACCCATGCGACAGGGGAGGTGGCTACCAATGTTATCTCTCAAGCCACGGCTCTGTCCCTATCCTGGTAGCCTTGACCTCTCTACCTGATACGTGAAGAACCTGGCCAGAGAGTGAGGTCTCCCAGGGCAGTGGAGGTAGCTGAGTTAGTGAGGAGTTACTGCAAGCATGGGGACCTAATTTTGGATGCCAGCTCCCATGAAAAAGCTGAGCTGGTCGTTAAGTCTATAACTCTAGGACCGGGGCATCAGAGACAAACAGGCAGATCCCTGTAGGTTGGTGTGTATTCTAGTATTCTAAAGAAGAATTTGGATCAGAAAATAAAAGAGAGGGAGAAGATATCAGATGTCTGCCTCTGGCCGCTATGCACAGGAACAGATATGTTCATATTCACCTACAGGTATCCACACATACTACATATACACAAACATATAGTCACATGTACATAACACTAAACACACACACACACTAAAAAACCAAAAGACTATAACCCTCTTTCCTAGAGGTGACTCTGGAAGAGGGTACCACTCCCATTCCGCTGGAGACAAAAGCTACAGCCTGCTCACAGGAGGGGCCTGGAGCTGGACCCGAAGCTCCATGGAATCTGACCTCTCAGTCCCCTCACCCCACCCAGGATACAAATAAATTAGGAAGAAAGTATTTTCTCCTAGAGTTTGTTAGCTTCCTGCACCTCCAGACTTCCAGCCTGTATGTTGTTCTCCACTCAAGACCGTTTTCATATAAATAAGGGATTCATTGTGACTCCTTTAGCCAGAGTTAAAATTCCATTTAAAAATAAATTGAGTTCCTGAAATATATGTATTGGCAGCTGTGGCTGCCCAGAGCCTGATCGCATTTTGCATTTAACAAGGTGGTGTTTGCCTTGACAGGCTCTGTTCTTCTTCATACATAAATCAGCAGGGGGATGTTGGAAGAACCCAAATCTCTCATCGGTCCCCTCCCTCCAAGTACGCATCCTGAAGCAGGCGAAGAAGTGACTTTTGAGCCGGTGTCATTTCGCAGGACAGTGTTATTTACAGAGTTGGACTGTGGCAGTGCCAGCTGTAAATCCAGACAGGAAATGACAAGAGGAAGAGCCAGGAATTGACTTCTGACAGGAAGCATCCAAGTGACAGGATATTTTAAAAATGTGTGTGTGCGCGCGCGCGCGTGTGTGTGTGTGTGTGTGTGTGTGTGTGTGTGTGTGTGTGTGTGTACATGCATATGCATGTTTGGGTAGTGCAAATATGAGTGCCATGTGAGTGTGTGCCTATGTTTGAGTGCTATGCATTCATGTGAATGGGCATGTATAGCCAAACACACTCATATGTATCTGTCTACATATATGCCTGTGTATATAGGTATGAAGTAGGGTGTTTACTGTAAGCTGTGCTCCTGTTCCCAGAAATAACAATTCTGAGGCTTTATTATATTTAAGAACACCTTGGCCATAGGTTTGGGCTCATTCTCCAACTAGATCATAACTTGGTATCTCGTTTATTCTAATCTAAGCTCTGCCACGTGGCTGGTTACCTCTGCTCAATTTCCATGCTCTGTCCTCTTTCATGTCCTGGGGTGAATCTCCTGACTATTTCCCCCAGAATTCCTCTCCCTCTCCCTCCTTCCCCCTCTCTGTCCCCCATCTCCCTCACCCCTTTATCTCTCTCCCTCCCCCTCCTTCCTCTCCCTCTTCCCCCCCCCCTTCTCACTTTCTTCGGTGTCTCACCTTCTAATCCTGCCTCAGGATTAATTAGCCTAGCCTTTTGATTGTCATGAGACTGCTTCCACACACTGCACAAGAGATTCCCTCCACATAAGCGTGCATGTGTGTTGTAAGATTAGTATGCATTTTTATTTGGTTTACTTTTTCATATCTACTTTCCATAAGCTCCTAGGGGTGCTACCACCATCTCAGCTTGAACACATTATGCTTCTCTCTGTGGCTGGGACTGCAGCTGACCAGGTCTTTGCCTTTGGCCCTTGTCTTTTGCTGATCATTTTGTTTCACGTATCTCATGAAAGGGAGCTTGTGTCTGCAATTCTAACCATCTCGATCTGCCCCCTAACTCTCTTGGAACACTTTGGCCCTTGTTTAAAATGCCCATGATGCTAGGAAGCACCGTTGTCACTTCTTATTTTACAGTGGTAACACTTGTGGAGGGGCCCATTCATTTGACATCTACACGGTTACTTTTCATGCAGATGTCCCTGTATGTGGCCAGAGAGCATGCTCTGGTTCATAAAGGTTTTCAGGAATGTGGGTCAGGGGTCTTCCCTCTTTCCCTTTGTGTCAGCCATTGAGACTGACATTAGCTTTGCAGGAGAGAACATGGCAGCTGCAGTGAACATGTGCAGGACGGCTAGGAGCAGCCAGCTGAAGATGAACCACCGGAGTGAGGTGAAGGGGCAGTAGAAGGCCAGGAATGAGCTCTGGTGGGAAGGAGATGGGGGAAAGAACTAGAGAGGTGTGTTGCTCCTCTCCCACCCGAGCACCACCCGTGAGGACTAGCATTTGACTCTGGAAAGGAGGGATGCTCTAGGCACCACCCAGTTCCCTCCCTCACCTCTGGGAGGAAGGGTTCTTAACAGAGCACCGTGGTCCAGGGAGAAGAGTTAACTTCCAGTTCTAGTGTGTGGAGTTTATCAAATGGGTGAGTAGAGGCACCTATTACAAAGTTACAAAGGGTGTTACTGTTAGTTTTTTTGTTTTGTTTTGTTTTGTTTTGTTTTTTAAGAGATAAATTGTTGCAGGATATGTGATCACACTCTGAACCCTGAGATTGCTTTATTTACTGGGAAAAAAATCCTGCTTCCAGTTGTGGTGTGGCTCAGCCCTGGCATACACCTTTAATCTGAGAACTTTCTATTTATTGTAAACAGGATTATGTAAAGTCAACTATAGGTAGACAAGCGGAGCAAGCAACCAGCTGATAGCGAGTGAACACGGGAAAATACCATAGAAGTCAGGAGGATGGATAGAGAGACACACAGGCGGTGGTGGCGCATGCCTTTAATCCCAGCACTTGGGAGGCAGAGGCAGGCGGATTTCTGAGTTCGAGGCCAGCCTGGTCTACAAAGTGAGTTCCAGGACAGCCAGAACTATACAGAGAAACCCTGTCTCAAAAACAAAAAGAGAGAGAGAGAGAGAGAGAGAGAGAGAGAGAGAGAGAGAGAGAGAGAGAGAGAGAGAGAGAGAGAGAGAACAGGGCATTTAGTTTGATAGTGTTTTGAGCAGTGTGGAGGAGCTTCCTTTGGGGATATGGGCTGAGGAAGAAGGTCAGCTGGGTGTTTTTTCTGTCTCTCTGAGTTAGCAGGCTCCCCCCCCCACCCCCCCGCGCCCCAGCATCTGGCTCCAGAGTCTTTATCAGTAAACTTGAACATTTGAGATTTGGTTAAAAACAACAATAAATGATGTATAATTTTTTTTTTCTAGAGAGTGAAGTGACTCCTGATGTGGATTTGGTTCATTGCTTACATTATGTTAATTGGGTTCTCAAATTACACAGGAATTCGCACATCTGCATGTAAAGATGCTGCAGGTTGCTGCCCCTAGTTGACTCTATCTGGTAAATAAAGTTATCAGCAGCCAATGGCCAGGCAGAGAGACAGACGTGGGACTTTAGATTCCCAGGCAAGGGAACCCAGGGAAGAAGGAGGATTTAGAATCACCATGCTGGGGAAGCAAAAAGATTAGGCCGGAGAGTTGGAGAAGCAAGAGCGGACAGCCATGCAGGAGCCGGGGAAGAGAGATCCCAAGGGGTCCCCTGTGGGTCTATGGGAGCAAAGATGGAATTTAGATTTTTAGTAAGTAGTAATTCAGGAGTATTGGAGGGGAGGGATGTGCAACTTGGAAATTTGGAAGTAGCCCAACGATTGAACAGCTTAGGGCATGTGAAAAGTAATGCTGTGTGTGTGTGTGTGTGTGTGTGTGTTTCATTGGAATATCCAGAGCATTTTGGCGAGTGGTGAGGAAAGCATACCATGATTCGAGCTGAGTTAACAATTAATGCAATGACTCACAGCCTTATTTTCTGCAACTGGTTGCTTGATTTCAAACAGGGGAATCACCAATCTATTCATACTTGTCATTATTTAGTGGCTCAGACAACCCCAGCAATAATGAATGGTGAGTGTGCTCAGAGGGGCCATTCTGACATTCTGAGGCTAAGAAGGGTGGAGAGCAGGGCTGGATGCTGCCCAGTGGCTGCTGTTTGCCTGGCTCCCATGACAAAGCCACACCAAGAGCTTCGGGTTGCTTCAGAAGTCCCAGGACACCTTTATTGATCCTATTCCAACTTCCTTCGAAAGGAAGGTTTTGGTCCTCCCCCTACTTCCACCCCCACCCCCACCCCCAGAATGTTTTATATTGTCTGAGGTGGTTTTTGTTATTATTTTCTAGTGCTTGGGATCCACTCCAAGGTCTACGAGTTGCTGGGCAAGTGCTGAGCCACTGAGCTGCAATCCCAGGCCTGTGAGAGTTCATGTGTTAAATTGACTGGGTTAAGGGATGCACAGGTAGCCGGTAAAGCATTGCTAGGTACCTCTGCGAGAGTATTTCTGAAAACGCCATTTCTGAATCAATGGGTTGATAAATATCTGTTCTCACCAATGTGAGTGCAACCTTCGAGTGTATAGAAGGTTCAGCTAGAATGAGAGGAACAAAGACAGTTTATTCTCCCTCTTCCTGAGTCCGCTCATTGTGTTTTGTGTTTGGAGTCCAGGCTATTGGATGCCAAGTCTCTGGTCTCTGGGACTCACACCAGAAGCCACCTCATCTCTCTGCTACTTCCTACATCCCACCCTCATCCCAGCGGCCAGGGCTGACAACTGAACTCCTTTCCAAAGTCTTCCCTGGTTCTTTCTATCTTGCAAGATCATGAGACTCTTCAGCCTTTATAATCACACAAGGCAATTTCCACATTAAATCTCATATATTATCTCCCACTGGATCATTTTCTTAGGAGAAGAACCCTAACTAGCACTTTTTCTCTGGTCTCTTCATATCTAGATTTTTCCCATGGTTCATTCTTTTCTTTCTTATTTATTTATTTATTTATTTGGTATTTTCTTCATTTACATTTTCAGCGCTATCCCAAAAGTCCCCCATACCCTCCCCCCCACACACACTCCCCTACCCACCCACTCCCACTTCTTGGCCCTGGCATTCCCCTGTATTGGGGCATATAAAGTTTGCAAGACTAAGGGGCCTCTCTTCCCAATGATGGCCAACTAGGTCATCTTCTGATACATATGCAGCTAGAGACACGAGCTCTGGGGGTACTTGTTAGTTCATATTGTTGTTCCACCTATAGGGTTGCAGACCCCTTTAGCTCCTTGGGTACTTTCTGATACAATGAGGTCTCGGGTTCCTGCTTTGGTCAGTTCATCTAGAGCAGTGGTCCTCAACCTTCCTGATACTGTGACTCTTTGTGTTGTGGTGACCCCCAACCATGAAGTTACTTTATTGCTATTTCATAACTAATTTTGCTACTGTTATGAACCATAATGTGAATATCTGATATCAGGACATCTAATATGAGACCCCTATGGGGGGGGGGGCTACCCATTGATTGAGAACCAGTGATGTCATCTAATCTGGAGATCAAAAATAAAGGTCATTTGTCTGCCTCTCTAGAAAATACAAGATGCCTCTGTCCCCTTTATCCATTGGCACCATCTATGCTGATCACATGCTGGACTGAATAAGACCACAGTTTCAGGTAAACTGAACTTGGAGATTTTACCAAGAAATGAGAGTATTCCATTTTTATGGTCAGAAATGAGCACATGTGGTCACAGAGCATCCTTTGACACCTTGCAACCTCCCTCTTACACACTTATTTCAAATTGCTGTTACACTAATTGGGAAATAATCTAGTTGTGGAAGTACGGCTCATCAGTTGTAAAACATACATTATTTAAATTCATTCTTAACGCAGAAATTGGGGCTTCACAATTGAGGGCTTGCAATTGGTAGCATTTTTTTCCTTTCTTGGTGTTATGTAAAATAATGGTATATCTTGTAGTCAATGGTGATTTAACGCTGACAAAACATACTGTGTTCCTGCCTATCATTTATCACATGCCTATCTAGTAATTCATCTGTAATTCCATGCCGTGGCCTTTACTTGATAAATGAACATGGAAGGAGTCTATAACTTAGAGCAGAATGTGACAGTTTTTCTTTTTTCTCTGCCGTCACTGCAATGGGAGTCATGACACCCCCAGGAGTTCCACTCGGGAGGCGTGTCAGCACTGGAAAAAGAGGAGGGCTTGCATAAGGAAAAGTATCTGGAGGAATACACCCGGGCACGGTAGGATCCAGGCATAGCTCCTTCGAGTGAAGTCCTCCAACATATTACTCTCTTCTTGTTTCTTTTTTTTTAATTTTTGTTGTTGTTGTTGTTTTGTTTTGTTTTTCGAGACAGGGTTTCTCTGTGTAGCCCTGGCTGTCCTGGAACTCACTCTGTAGACCTGGCTGACCTCTTATGTTTATATTAGCTAAAATTTTACAGTTTTGTGTCTTATTAAAATACTCAAGCACTCCTATGCCTTAGAATCACACATATCTGGGTTAGTGACTTGTCAACCTTGGTGTCTTTCTCTCTCTTATTAATCAGCTGAAAGCAGCAACATGGATGTGAAGTGAAGAATGCTGGGAACCGGATGGGTTACTCAGCATCGGGATTTCACAGGGAAATGTAGGAATTGGACTGCTTTGGCCTGGTGATAGCAGTGAGCTGAAAGAGGGCAGGTGAGGGAAGCAGGTGAGGGAGTCAGCTGGCCTTCCACAGGGAATGGGAAAGTGCTATTCCTTCCTCCTTGCTTCTTTCTATGGTGCAGGTGTGATAGATGGCGGCGCTGTCCTTGGCTGCCCAATGTCCATCCTTCTCTTTCATCACTCAAAGACGACCCTTGCCTTTTATATCCCAGGAAAACTCAGCCCTCCCAACCCTTCACCTTCTTCAATAACACATCTCATGATGTAAAAAAAGTGTTTTGAAATGGGCACAATACCCAGCTTGGCTGCCATGATTGTGTATGCCAGACAAACAATCTTGCTTGGCATCTAAGAAAGGCATGAGTTCTTTATCAGTGTGGCATAGTGCCAGGGTAGCCTGTTATCTTCTAAGGCTAGGTAGATTTTTGCAGAGTGACCTCAGGATACAACCAGCAAATCTATCATTTCATTTTTTTTTAAATCATCTTGGCAAAAGCTAGTTGCTCAAAACACCTTTTGAAAAATGTCCTGTCCATCCACTAGGGGATAAAGTTGGTCAGTCATAAGAAATAAGAGTCATCGGAACATGCCAAAGATGCAAAGAATCTTCTCTGTCATATTTCAAAAAAAAAAATTCAGAGTGACATTTTGTCCTGAAGTGATTTATTAGAATTGAAGGGAATATGACACTTCAATATAAAAATGCAAGAAACTGAAGTAATTTATGAAGTGCTAGCAGCCAGCCTCCCCTTGACTCTCACTGTGTGGGCACTAAATTACTCTGGGTGCTTGGTGAGAAGCCTCAGTATATTGTTATGAGATTCTAGGTACAAGGTCCAGTGATAGGAAATAACCATGGATTCAAGTTCTGGGAAAGGATCTACCCAGCCTGAGGTTGGCATTGGTACAAAACAGTGGGTTCTTGCTGAATCCAGCCCGGGACTCATGGCAGCTGAGTCCATGTGGATCCAGTCCTGAAGATGCGTTATGACTTATAATCTTCACAGTCACATAATAAATAAAGTAATAGCAATGGCTTTAGCAGGTTCACAGCTCTCACAGTATCGTGGCGTCTGTGTAGCATTGTTCTCTAGGGAACAATGATCATGGAAGAGGCGTTTACACAGAGTAGGACGGGTCTCTCAGAACCTGGAACCCGACAGGTTTCTGACTCCTGATTTAATCAACAAACCAGATGCTTCTACTGTGTAGAGTGTGGGCTTTACTGACGGGAGACCACCGTGGGTGAGTTTCCTTGCTTCCGTCTTCCACATGGTATCACATCTCTGTAATCTTCTGCCTTCTTCATCTAACCTTAAGTGGCTAGAAGGAATGTTAACCTCTAATACCCAGTACGTTTGCCATAGACATGGCTGTCTCCTGCATCCTTCCCTGATTATCTGCAACTGAGGAACCCTCCGCTGTGCACAAGACAAAGCTTTTGATGGCTGCTGCTGGTTTGGGCCTTTCTTCTTCCCCTTTCTTCTTTCCCTTTCTTCTTGGAGGACAAATCTCTACTTGTACCTACACAGCTCTCTACCTCCACCTGACCCTGGACCTACACTGCACGGAATACCTGTTCTGTTTCCTAGCCCAGCTTTCGGCAGGACTCCAGATTTAACTCCACTTGTGCCATGGGAAACCACTCCAGTTCAAGCCACAGTTATCATTGCTTGGAGATAGACTACGATGACTTAAAATTCCTGTATCAAAATTCCAACTCCAATACTTCAGAACGCAACAGTGTTTGAAGACAGTGACTTTGAAGAGGCATTTATTGTTAAACTGGAGTCATATGGGTCTCCGTCATAACAGAACTGGTGTGGCAGTTTGAATATGCTTGGCCCAGGGAGTGGGCTATTTAGAAGTGTGGCCTTGTTAGAGTAGGCATGGCCTTGTTGGAGGAATTGTGTTACTGTGGAGATAGGATTTAAGACCTGAATCCTAGCTGCCTGGAAGCCTGTCTTCTCCTGTTTGCCTTTGGAACAAGATGTAGAACTCTCAGCTCCTCCTGTACCATACCTGCCTGGGCGCTGCCATGCTTCCTGCCTTGGTGATAATGGACTGAACCCCTGAACCTGTAAGCCAACCCCAGTTAAATGTTGTCCCTTATAAGAGTTGCCTTGGTCAAGCTGTCTTCACAGCAATGGAAACCCTAACAGAGACAACTGGTGTCACTGAAGAGAGCGATGGACAGAAACACCAGGAAAGACTATGAAGAGAGCCACCTGCAGATTTAACATGAGGAGCCTTAGAATAAACCTGTCAGCACCCAGACCACAGACTCCCAGACTCCAAAACCGAGAGGATACATTTGCTATTTAAGCCGTCTACCTATGATTTGTTACAGTCATAGACCCAGCCTCAGAATTCCCAGTCATTTCCCAAGCCCCTGGGTTTCCTCCTTTTAACAACAGCGTCCTTCTGCACGACAGCATGGGCTCCTTTTCTTCTGGCTGTGACAAGATACGTGATAAGAAGCATCCTGAGGGATGGAGGGTTTATTTTGGCTCACAAATTGAAGGCATGCATTCTGTCACAGTCACAGCAGGCCAGAGGGAGGTGACAGTATGGCTGCCCAACTGGCTTTCTCTTTTTCTTGCAGTCAGAGGCTGGCAGGAATGGTGCCACTCACATCAGGATGCACCCTTCCACACCAATTCACCTAACCTAGATCAACCTTCACAGGGATGCCAAGAGGCTTGATCTAGATGATCTAGATTTTGTCATGTCAACATTCAAATGAATAGTAAGCATCATGGTGATGGATCAAGGATGGCAACAGTATCCCTAACAACAATGCTCTAGAACTTCGCAACATGCCTTTCCTACCCGTGTAATGAGTCGAAAGCCTCCTGATACATAAGGCTCTCATCTTCTGTTACATCTAGCCTGGCTCTCCAACCTTCCTATGTGAGCTTTCCCTTTCGTTCATGATCAGCAGTGTTTTCCCACCTGTGTCTCAACCCTCCATGCCACCCCTCGTCCTCCCTGTCTACACTTCAGAGCCAAGGCCAGTGGCACATGAGAAACATCTTCCCTTAATTCCTCTTCTGAATTACAGAAAAGACATCGTTCTCTGTCCCATGGAACGCCTCCCATCTTGTCTAATTTTATAGTTAGGTATGCCCGGTCTATAGCCGTAATCACCTGGAGGCTACAGATCGATATGTTGTGTTTCTTTTCTATTTGTTTCCAATTGGGTCAACCTCTGTATTTCTCATCAGTATGGTTTCTACATGGCAAGGGATGAGTAACCATCACCAATAAATTATTAACAACCAAAGACCAGGTTAAAGCCGGCCCCCATTTTGTTGTGCCTTTCTTGTTAATAAAGCTAGTATTTGGAGGAGCCATAAAAAGGGCCTTGGATTTGATTTCTCAGATGGCTCTTTGTTTTCAAGAGACTGTTGCCCCTTTTATTTATCCATCTCTCGTGTCTTCCTGCGGATATCTTTGTGTTTTGCTTTGTTTTGTTTTGTCTAGTTATAAAGAAGCTGGAGAATAGAATACTGCTCACTCTACTCGAGTTCCCTCTTAATTACTTCTGTAATGTATTCATTGCGATATTTGAAGTAAACAGTTCCTATGGGACCCCATGATTGAGAGTATTCATTTCATCAAGATTGGGAAAATGGATAGCAAACCACTTTTATTATATGTGTTATTGGAGAATTTGTACTGTCGCTTTAGCACTTTTTATTCAGGGAGAATTTCTTCTTGTTTACTGGATTGTGAATAATCCCCCTTGCTCCCTACCCCAGTGACTGCAAAATAGCAAGAGCTTTGGCAGTTCTGCTGGGTAGACAAATACAGAGCTGTAACTGGAAACATATCACAACAGGGACAGGTCTGGGTTTGGAAGTAGAGCAATTAGCTCTAAGGGTGATGTAGTGCATCCAGTGTTCCTGAAACTCAGTGACAGATAAGGTTGGCTTCAGCCAGACGCCCAACACTGGCATGTGGGACCCCTCTCTGCTGGTATCTAACAAAAATGATCCCATCTTAATTGAGTTCTATTGCTCACTGCCAGGGTTAGCTGTGCCGAATCAGTGTGTGTGTGTGTGTATGTGTGTGTGTGTGTGTGTGTGTGTGTGTGTGTGTATTTGTGGGCATGAGCATGTAGATCCACACATGCATGTGTGCACATGTGCATGTAATAATGAAATATCCATTTTCTCTTTACACTTCCTACAGTACCGTGAATTCTGTACATGGATAACTTGTGACTCTCTGGGAGAATCACCACAGTGAACAGTGGGTTCGGGTGTGCCAACCACAGCCTTTTCCTTAGGAAAACTGCTTTTCCTCAGCTCCCATTGTTCCTCCTGGGGACACTAACCACAGCTCCTGAACATCTGGCTCGCCTGCCTGAAAAACCACTACCCCGGCTCTGTTCCTGATGACGGATGGGTCAGCACAGAAGCAAGTCAGCACAGTTGACTACAGAGAGATTGTCCCCAGGAGCTCTACAATCTGTGGGGCACATGGAGGAGAAAGAGGAGCTTGCTTGGCTCTGCAGTTGCTCCTCTTGACATAGGCCTGGACAGAAATAATCCAGGCCAAATACTTACCATCCATTTGTCTGGATGAGAAGAAAAGAGGCAAGCTCATCAAAATATGAAAAAAACGGGATGGAGACTGAGAAGAAAACGCTGTCAGCACCACTGCTCAGCCTTCTTGAAAGCCAGCCCACCCACTGTCCTCTCAATTGACCTTACTTTGTTGATATACACCTTATACTCTTGAGTGGAAGGTGGCAGCACTGGGTTTCAGAGGAGCAGGACACAGACCTGCAGTGAGTTTTGCTTTCCTTCCCTTTAAAACCTGTGTCACTGGCCATGCCAGGCAGGCTGGCACGGGGCTTACATGTTGTCTTCAGTCACATAAGCTAGGCTTCTAGGTTGTCTAACCACAGCAGTCATGCATGGCTCTGGATTGTAGCTTCTACTCCTCAATTTCAAAATATCCAAGGGAGATAAGAGGAAGTACATAGAGTAATAGAGAACACTCCCATCACCCCAACTGTGTCATTCCTTCTGCATGCCACAGGAGTGGTGGGCTATGTAGGGCACTATAAAGAGTCACCGAGGGCTTCCTGGAGGTGGCAGAGGTCTTCATCCTTCTTTCAGTTTGGAAGGCCGGCTAGAATCTGTAGTCTGATGAAATCCCCCTTAATAGCAAATGGCAAATCCTCCTTGCCACTCTCTTGCCCCTTAGACTTCTAGAAGAGCTGGAGCTGTTTACTAGTTTACCAGCAGGGCTTTTCTTTGTTTCTCTTCTATTTTAATTGTTCCAACATTTACATAAGCCAGGCTGAAAGTGCAGGCAAAGTGTGCTTGCTGTGGCCTTGGCTACTGTCTGTACCTGCAATGAGGTCAGATGAGGGAATGAATGCCTCTACCATGATGCCCAACACCCCTGAGGCCAGCAATGCCATATCTAAGTAGCAAAGCACAGAAAAGCCAGCAGCGTCCAGAGAATGATGAAGTTGGTCTATAAACACCCTCAGCTCCAGCACTGAGTCAGATGTCCCCCATGTGCAGACCACATCCTTTCAGGTTTGTTCTGAAGGCTCAGTATGGCCATTTCTCAGAAAGACCAGACCAGACTGACCTGGGCCCATCCAGACTGCTGCTCCAGCTAGTGAGCTCCTGTGTGTTCTCATTATGTGGATGTTCCACGGACATAACTACTTCACTACGTGGATGTTCCACGGACATAACTACTTCACTACGTGGATGTTCCACGGACATAACTACTTCAAGAGATCAAAGTCACGACATGCCAATAAAGCACATGCTTAACCTTCTATGAATTCTAAATTTTTTATATTCATAAGCTCATGAGTTCATGGATGCTTAAGCATTTAAAACAGATTAAAACTTTTAAAGGAAAAAATAAAGAGAGCCAAATTAGTTGGTATACAACTGCAATCCAGGTACACAGAAGCTACACAAGAGAATCATTTGTTCAAGGTCACCCTGGGCTATGTAGTGAGTTGAGTAATAAGGAAAGACAGAAATGAGGTGGGAAAGAGAGGAAAAAAGAAGGTAGGATGGAAGGAGGAGGGAAGAACGGGGAAGAAAGAGGGAGGAGGGAAAAGGGAAGAGGGAGGAAGAGATTCCGCTTCAAGAAGGGGAGAAAGAGGAGGGGGAAGAAGAAGAGAAGGAAGAAGAATAGAAGGCAACAATAACAGGAGAGAGAGGGAGAGGGAGAGAGGGAGAGAGAGAGAGAGAGAGAGACCCGTTAGGCTATAGAGATGGTTAAGTTGACCAAATAATTTGTTCTGAAAGAATGAGCACTGGAGTTAAAATTCTCAGAATGCAAAGCTGGGTCTAACCTTGTATCCCAGTACTGGTGAGGCTGAGACAGAAATCCCAAGATTCTGGTTGGAACTAAGACCCTTCAGTTGAGTGAAAAACTCTGCCCTGCTCTGGCCACTGTAAGCAGGCACACAGGATTACATTTTGTGTGTGTGTGTGTGTGTGTGTGTGTGTGTAGCATGTTCACACCACACATACAGGCACATGTATACACATCACTCATGTACATGCACATGTGTACATACACACACATGCATACACATGCATGTGGGGAGCGGGTGTGGCGGCAGTCCCAAAGGCGCCAGGGACTGCAGCTAAGTCATATGACTTGCACCTGACTTCCTCATATAAGCCACAAACATCTTGAGTGCTGCACAGGTGTACCAGGATACAGGTGAATCCAATTTGATGGAGATATGCCCCTGCTGCCCTGATTAGCTGAAGCTGCGTGCCTGTTGAGGTGGCGTGGTCTGCTGTGCGTGGATGGGAACTGAGAGTATATAAGAGTGAGAGGCCCGGGTTAGAGGGAGGATTGTTATTCGAGAGAGGATTGTTATTATTGGGAGATATAAACAAGGGAGATATAAGCAGGGGAGATATAAAAACAAGGGAGATATAAACAGGGGAGATATAAACAAGGGAGATATATAGAGAAAGAAGAAACAGGACTGAATAAACGTGTGCAGAAGGATCCTGTTGTAGCGTCGTTCTTCCTGGCCAGTTGGGCACACGTAACAAGTGGTGCCGAAACCCGGGAAAAGAAACATCTTCAGGCAAGAGCGAAGACCCCCTGCTACAGGGAGGATTCAGAACTGCATAACGGGGAAGAAGGGGTTAATAAAGGTTCCTGTGAAACAGACTGTTGAGAAGGATCTGGCGTGGATTCAGAACTCTTCAGCTGGGGAACGGTACTGATGAAGAGAAAGAAGAAAGATGAAGACTGAATAAACTGCTGTTAGAAGGACTGGTGGTCGCGTCGTTCTTGCTGGTCGAGAACGGGCGCGACAATTGGTGGCCCGTACGGGGAACCGACTCCCCCACCGAGTTCAGAACTTTCAGCAGTCAGTGGTTGCCGGCAGGGTAAGTTCACGGTGAGTGAAACTTTCGACCCCAGGAGTTTGGGAAGGACCTCGGATAAACTAGAGGTGAGCATAAAGTTGCCAGGAAGTAGGCACAAAGTAACCCAGGAGTTTGGGAAGGACCTCGGATAAAATAGAGGCAAGCATAAAGTTGCCAGGAAGCAGGCACAAGGTAACGAAAGGTTCCCGGCTTTGGGACAAGTTAAGGTTCCTGGCTTTGGGACAAGTTAAGGTTCCCGGTTTGGGGACAAGTTAAGGAACTATGATAACCTCAGTGTAGTGATCAATAGATCCTCGCTGTGTAGTTATGCTTTTTTCTCCCGTTGACCCTTTGTGGGTAGGTCTGATAGTTTTGGTCTTGTTTGTTCTGATATATGGACTCTGTTACTGTTTGAAACTGTGTGTAGAGGCAGTCAAGACAGGTCAGAAAATCCTTACAGAGCAACAAGAAAGTATGTCGGAAAAAGAGAAGGGCTTAAAAAGAAAAAGGAAAAAGAAAGAAGACACAGTAAAATCAGGTGAACAGAAAGGACGAAACAAAAGAGCCGAGGTGGAGGAGGAAGGCGAATTAGCTTCTGTGCCTCCTCCCTATGCCTCCTCAGCAGCCACCTGTAGGTGGACCTTCTGTCCAGAGATTTGGAGAGGATCGAGTAGATCAGGTGTTGATGTGGGCGAGAGGGTCTGTTTGTGTGTTTCCACAGGACCAGACGGAACCTCTTTGGGTGCTGGAGAGGTTGGTGAGACGCTGCAAGAATGAGGCTCCTGATCCAGTTGCCCCTGTGGATGTGGTGGATGATCCCACAAGCACAAAGGATGGAGCCGAGATGAGAGATCCTTTCGGTATTCCAGAAGCTGATACCAGCTCGACATGACATTCAAATTTTTCCACGCTTTTTGATCCCTGAATTCCCCTTAAAGAGATAGCCCCTCTGGCTATCCATCCCTTGCTTCAGGGAAGATGAGTGGGGATGAGAGCCCTGGGATGTATGCTTGTTATAGTGTGTGTGTGTTTTGTGTTTGGCACATGTGTTAGGTGCAGAGTGTGCGGCCCGCACTTTCGCCATGGTAGCATAGGCTTTTGCTGCAGTGGAGGCGGGACAATCTCCTCAGATTCGGTTTGCCGCTCTAAAAGAAATTATGCTGCGTTATGCCGTGGGGTGCGAGGCTAAGCACTGCACAGAGGATAGCTGCTGTTGGCATCCTGTGGAAGGCATGTCTGATTGCATGAAGGTTCAGTGTCCTAGTTCCCTTCCCTCAGGAAAAACGACACGGGAGCTGGCCAAGACCTCTCTGGGTGATGAGCCTAAGGGATGGTTTTGTGTAGGGCCCCTATGCTTGCACACTGGGGATCAGACCTCTACCTTCACCCATGAGGCTTGCTTGCAGCAATTAAGATCTGGCCATAGATTAATCAACATCCTGGCCTTTTGATGCACCTGCTGCAAGCAAAACACAATCTCCCCAGGAGTGGCTTGGCATGATTAAGAGGTAGTCAGTGATAAGACTCCCTGGGCATGTCACCAACCTAAGACAGGGATCAAACCAATGCTGTTTGTCACCCAAGGACGGGTAAGGGACATGGCTGCTGGGGGCTATCTACAGACATTCTCTCTGCCAAAAAAGAAAAAAGGGGGAATTGTGGGGAGCGGGTGTGGCGGCAGTCCCAAAGGCGCCAGGGACTGCAGCTAAGTCATATGACTTGCACCTGACTTCCTCATATAAGCCACAAACATCTTGAGTGCTGCACAGGTGTACCAGGATACAGGTGAATCCAATTTGATGGAGATATGCCCCTGCTGCCCTGATTAGCTGAAGCTGCGTGCCTGTTGAGGTGGCGTGGTCTGCTGTGCGTGGATGGGAACTGAGAGTATATAAGAGTGAGAGGCCCGGGTTAGAGGGAGGATTGTTATTCGAGAGAGGATTGTTATTATTGGGAGATATAAACAAGGGAGATATAAGCAGGGGAGATATAAAAACAAGGGAGATATAAACAGGGGAGATATAAACAAGGGAGATATATAGAGAAAGAAGAAACAGGACTGAATAAACGTGTGCAGAAGGATCCTGTAGCAGCGTCGTTCTTGCTGGCGAGTTGGGGGCGCGCTCGACACATGCACACACATGCACACAAGCACTCATATACATGTATGCCATTCGTATGTTCTCACACTCATTGCACACACTCACATGTGTGATAGAACAGAAGAGAAACAGAAAAGGCCTACTTGTGAGATGTTTTGTTTAGAGTTTCAAGAATTAAGTTCCTTGCCTCCATTTTCTGATAGGCATCCTTATAGAATACAGATTGGACCAGGCCTCCTCTGTCCATCCCTTCTGAAATATTGTGGGAACCAGAGGATGGAATCTGAAGAACGCCTTCCTTCCTGAGGTGAATATGAAATTTTATGTTTTATAAAGGACATGAGGTTGTACCTCGTGAAAATAACCTGTTTGATGTCAGCTCTAAGGACCTTACGTGAAAAACCGCCCTGGGTTTTATTTCCTGCCTTACCTCCTGGTAAAATGAGTGGCCATTCCCCCCTTGTGGTGGCTCTGTGTTTTAAGACTACTACTACAAGAATGTTCTAATCTGGAGCATGGCAAAGGGTTAGTGCATTTCTCAGATTAGACTTAAGTCTGGACATCAAGAAATATAGACAACACAATTTCCAGAAGTCCTGGAAACTTGTCTAATTACCACACCAATGTTGACCTAGTTCATTGGATAACGTGGCTATTGAATAGAATAGGCCTTTCTGCCTAGATACTTGTACCTTGATAACAACAGGAAAATATGAAGTCCCATAAATAAGACTGTATAATGTTTACACATATCCTAGACATACCCTCCTGCATACTTTATATAAGCTCTGAAATATACATATTAGATATAATATAAGTAGTGTGTGGATGGTTGACTGCCATACTGTTCTGTCAAGGCATCCTGACAAGCCAGTAGTCTATCGTAACTCAATACAGAGTATAGGCCTAACTACACATTGCAAACTTCAACACACAGTAAAAAGCCGAACAAAGAGGGAGGTGAGTGTAGCTCACAGCATGCACACTCGAGGTTGTGGATCTGTGGCCGTCACTGCTGTGGACACAGTGCAGATCCCTGTGTGTAGCAAACTCAAGTTTTTCTCTTATTTTATCCCCAAGCTATTCAGTCTGTTATTGGCTGACTCCCAGTGCATCTATACCTTCTCTCCAGTCATCTGACTTGGTCTGTGTATACTTGGGAAAATGGGGACCATCCTAGGTTGGCTAACTTTGGAAAGAAATGGACAGAGTGAACCCAGTATTTCTAAGCCCATTGGAAGCCTCCAGTGGACTCTCCAGGGGCCCCCACCACACTCAGGCTTGCTGTTTGTTAAGGGTAGCTGCTGCCCAGGGGCTGACAGGCTGCTGCTGGGGGTTTGTCCAAAGCTGTAAGCCCTAAGGGACAAGGACACAGCCATCACTTCTAGAGGAAGAATCTAGTGGCTTCTAAAGAAAGAAGATGCAGCCAACAAACATGGGACACATGACAAAACACAAGAGGGAGTACATCACCACCAGACATATACCAGTCAGTCTATCACCACCAGACATATACCAGCCAGTCTCCATCTTAAGTATGCTGGCCCCCTTCGCTCACTGAGATTCTGATTCCCTCCCCTCCTGTGCTCTGGCCCCGTTGCTGCTAGTCTCCAACACACTTCCACCAGGAGTAGCCAAACTGTCCTCAAATTGGATTCTCACTCACTGTCTCTCTGGTTTCCAGGGACCTGGACCTGCCCAACTCCTCCGACTTTTGCTTTTTTTCTGAATAAAATCTCTTGCAGAAGGAAACATGCCAGCAAAGGAAAAGGATGCTTATGTGTCGATTTATTAGATAGGGCAACCGAGTCCCCACTAATGGAAGCCATTAGAAGTGTAGTAGCCACTTCAGAAATCCATTCACTCAATTCCTCATTCGCGTCTCTTTTGGACAATAGACTCACAAGGACATCTTGCCCTGCAGTTCTCCCTTGCATCCTATTTCTATGGAAGGTAAAATCTCGAGAAGAAAGCAGGGTGACGTCATAGGGCCGGGTAGCTGGGAAGAAACCGGCAATCCTCCTGCAAAGAGAGGAAGTCAGTTACCATGCCACAGTGCAGAAAAATAAGAGGCAATGAGTCAAAGGGGCTCCTTACTGCAGGGGGGGGTGTTCCACACAGCCACTGGATACTTATGTTTCAATGGTTCATGCATTTCTTGATGGTCACGGGTAGGGGGTGGGGTATCATGGGAGAGACAATGATTCTGCTGTTTTCTGTGGGCTCCAAACCCATCTCCTGGCCTGATTCAGCACCTGTCAGTTTTCTTCTTTCTGTAGCGTCTCAGTTTAAAACTCTATTTGTAGCTCACAGTTTCCTTTCTGTTTTGTTTTAAAGTTCTTGGTTTTGTTGAGACAAAGTTTCACATAGCAAGGGCTGGCTACAGATTCACCCTTGTCAAGGGGGACCTTAATCTCCAGACCCTTTTGTGTTCCAGGAAGCCAAGATTGCAGACCTACATATACCACATGCCTGGCTCGGTTTACAGTGTTTGTGTGTGTGTGTAGTCATGTACATGTCTGCATATGTGTCATATGTGTGTGCACATGAGTATGTGGTTTGTATGTGTATACGTGTCATGTGTATGATGATGTGTATTTCTTCTGTATGTATGGTATGAGTGCATCTGTGTCTTTGTGTCTGTATGGTTCTGTGTGTATATGTGGTATGTATGTGGTTTGTTTGTGTGTGTATGTGAGGTGTGTGTGTATTTCATGTGTATGTGTGGTATGAGTGCATTATCATGTGTGTCTGTTTATACTCATGTGTGTGTGTGTGTGTATGTGTGTGTTCATGTACACATGAACCTGTCATCACGCATGTAGGAGTCAGAAGTCAACCTCCAGGGTCATTCCTTGGGTGCTGTCCTCCCTGTCTTGGGAGACAGTCTCTCCATTGGCCTGAAGCTCACTGATTCCCCTAAATTGTCTGTTTGTGAGCACCTGAGATATGTCTATTTCTATTTCTCTAGCTTTGGGATTACTAAATCGAGCTGCCATGATTGGCTTTTTAAAGTGTTCTGGAGACCAGTCTCCAGTTTTTATACTGACACAGCAAGCACTTGTCTGCCTGAACCACGCCCTCTCCTTCGGTTACAGTCTAGATCTCCTTCTCTCCGTCCAGATGGAGGGAAGAGAGCCTACTGACCAGCTGCTCTCACACCAAGAACTCAGTGATGCGTGGGGAGTGCCAGTGGCTCTGGAGATTTGTTAGATGATCCAACGAATAAAGGAATGAGTGAGTGTACCATTGCCCCCAAACCCTCTGCTGGTGTTCTGTGTGTGTTCAGCAGGCAGGAAGCGAGGTGCTCTCTCCTTGTGAAGGGGAAGTAAGCCCCAAGCTTGCAGCCTGGTCACCTAGATGTCCACCTAATGTTCTGGGACAGGACATTTTTATGTTCTCTTACTTAATCCCACTTGCCTCGGGCAGGGTAACAAGTAGTTTCTGCATCTTAGGATGAGCCTGCTATAGGCTGGCATGCCCTTATGTTTGAAGAAACCACTGGGAGCCATTAGGAGGGGCAGCATCTCTGCAGGTGAACACAGAATTTCTGTTGTTTCTGCCCAGCTTATACCCTGACTCCCTCAGAACCCTGCTCTAGGAAAGAAAGTAACCATGGGAGAAGTCTGGCTTCCTATTACCCAGTTGGAGTCACACAGTAGGAAGCAAATGAACATGGTTAAAGAAAATGGAGTACATTTCTGCCTTGGCGGAGAAAAATATATATAAATTTTTAAATGCACTCGATATTGTCTCTTGGTGGTGGTGGCTTTAGGAGTGGGACTCCTGAAGTTAGAGCGCCACCTGCTGTCCGGTTATAGAATGGTTTTGAATAGATGCCTAGAGAGCTACAGTTTTGGACACAAAGGTCTGTGTTACTGAGACAGAAAAGCACACGTATGTGACTGCCTGAATCATGTGGCTGATTCTAAAGCAGGGGGATTTCCACAAGTCTGAAAAGACTCTGGGAGAGGCATGGCCCTGTGCAGCCAGAGGCTGCATGGAGAAGCAGATCTGAAGGGTGCCCACACTTTCTAGAAAGACTTGGTGACTGAAACTGGAACTAAACGGGTAATAGGCAGAAATAAGCAATTATGTCTGCACATTGGATACAACCTTTTCCATGGAATCACTGAATTCTGTGCTTAATGGGTGACCTAAGGGGAGCTTTGCCCATGGGTAAAGTCATTCTCTTATATATGCTATTTTAGGGTGTTGGAGAGAATATAAAGGCTGTGGAATTACAAAGTATTGGTAAAGGTGATGTGAACATCATTGGTTTTCCCCCTCCCTGAGCAGAGGTGGACACCTTTCTCTACCATCCCTAACTAGAAACGAAACTCTCCTAGGCAAAAATGAAGCACAAGATTAACATAGAAATATCTAGAAAAGGGAAGCAGGGTTGAGAGAAGAGCTCTGTCGAGAAAGGACCTTAGTTCTGGTCCCACGTAAAGAGCCAATATGCTCATGTGGACTTATCTCAGAATTGGGAGGCAGAGAGAGGAAATTCCCTGGGCTCCTTAGCCAGCCAGCCTAGCCTCCATGGCAAGTTATTAGTTCAGTGAGAAGCATGCCTCAAACAAACAAACAAACAAACAAATAAACAAAGGTGGGTGTCTTAGTCAAGGTTTCTATTCCTGCACAAACATCATGACCAAGAAGCAAGTTGGGGAGGAAATGGTTTATTTGGCTTAAACTTCCATACTGCTGTTCATTACCAAAGGAAGTCAGGACTGGAACTCAAGCAGGTCAGGAAGCAGGAGCTGTTGCAGAGGCCATGGAGGGATGTTCCTCACTGGCTTGCCTCCCCTGGCTTGCTCAGCCTGCTTTCTTATAGAACCCAAGACTACCAGCCCAGGGATAGCACCACCCACAAGGGGCCTTTCCCCCTTGATCACTAATTGAGAAAATGCCTGACAGTTGTATCTCATGGAGGCATTTCCTCAACTGAAGCTCCTTTCTCTGTGATAACTCCAGCTGTGTCAAGTTGACACAAAACTAGCCAATACAGTGGGGATATGGAATGATATATCGCTCGGCAGTTAGAACATTAGTCACCCTTTGAGAGTGCCCAGGTTTGATTCCCAGCCCTTGCCTCACAACTCACAACCATCTGTAACTCCAACCAGAGGATCCAATGCCCTCTTCTGGCATCCACTGGCACCAGGCACAAACGTGATACAGACCAAACACCCATACACACGAAATAGTAATAACAGTGGTGCTAATGACTGGCAGCATCTGGCCTTTGTAAGCCACACAAAAACTCATAGGTGCCACACGTGCATGTACCCACACACACCCAAATGAAGGAAACACAGGTTTACATGTCATGTGTTGCTTCAAAAAGCAAAGGGCTTAAAATTCAATCCTCCCCCAAGACCTGTTTGGGGATATATGTGTGTGAACACTATGTCTTGTGACATGTTAGAGCTACAGATAAAATCCAAAAAGAAACGGTTGATGAAGGGGGAAGTCAGGGGTCGTAGGAACTAGAAGAGACAAAGTCTGCCTCATGGTGTGTGTGCTCTGGAGGGCTGATGTTAGATAGCTGCTTTGGTGAGCTCGACTCTTCATTCTGCCAACTCAGTCCCTCAGCCCTCAGTCTAGAGAATCTGGATATGGTGGGACGATACATGGTCTCGTATGTAATCAACCCTTTGGCTTTTTTCAAGGTTTTACTATTTCCATTTACTTCCTGTGGAATTTATGTCACACACACACACACACACACACACACCTATGCAATGGCCATGTGACTTGTCCCTTGTCCTACTAACACTGAAGTGAGCCCCCTGTGTGCATGTCACCTCTCTAACTACCATTAAATTCCTCTCAACCTTATTAACTGGCACCTGAATGGAATCAAGTGGCATTTGCAGACAGATGCCAGGGGACCCTAAGTGCTTCTAGTCTCTAGCAATTGAATTATGTGCGGTAAAAATTTGATGTCAAGGATGGGGTTTTGTTGTTGTTGTTGTTTTTTGGTTTTTGGTTTTCTTTTTGTTTGTTTATGCACTGTAATTTTCTAAACAGAACATCTGCATGGCTAAGTATGACATAGCTGACTGACGGTCAAGCAGGGTCCAAGTGAGCCTGCCACCATTTACCATAAGAGTAAATGATGAAAGAATTTGTTTTTTTCTGTGCCAACAGTGTTTCATCTGTTGGCAACTGAAGGCTTCTGAGTAAGACAAACAGACATTTAAGCCTTAAGATAACTCTCCAACATTGTTAAAGATATAAAAACACACAGTGATGCTAACTAACTATCTTCATGATATGAGTTGCATTGAATGAGCGACATTGTACAGAGGCAGCCAGACCTCAACCTTGCTCAGCATCAACTCCATGGGAGAAAAAGAACGGATAAGCTGTGGCCCTCACCTTCTCGGAATACTTTGTTAAAAAGTTACTCACTTCTTGGTTTAAAACAAATCATCTTTCAGATTAAATGGGAAAGTTGCCTCTTCTGCAACCCTTCACTCTGGAGTCTGTCTACACAATGAACCCAGATTTTCTTCCTCCATCAATAAACTCTATCTGAAGCATCACAAAGTGTTTATAAAGCAACAGAATTCGAGGACACCTGCAAACACACCATAGCCAGGCGATTCCTTCCCTGATGGCTTTCTGTCTCTCCCAGGGAGTGGAAGGTGTTAAGCAGCTTGCCCTGATTCTTCCCTGAGACGTCAGGGAAGAGAATCATGATATAAGCATACAATGATTGTCTTGATTCAGGAATGGTATTTAGTAAACCTATTAGTTTGAATTTTTAAATACTTTCTTTTATATTTTTCCACATTCTTAAAAAAAAAAGTTAGATGTTTCTGGCTTGTAAAAAGAAAAACCACTGAAATTTAGTGAGAATCTTAATTACTATGCATGATACATTTGTAAAAATGAAACATTTTGTAAGCCATGTCTATCTTCCTAATTCGTTCATTTTCTACTAAATTAGGTGCCTCACATTATTAAACACATCCCTTAGGCAACCACCTTCCACTTTGTAGTCACCCCAGCCTTTCCACAGTGAGATGTATAAACTTCCGTAGCCATTAATTCCAACAGACTGGGGCCTGGGCATTTATGTTAAGTGATTAGCATGCCATCATTTATTGAGCTACCTCCGAGTGCCAGACAAGAATCACCAGCTTTTTTGAATATGTTTAATTTTACCTATCCAAAAGATAAGACCCAGACCTCAGAGCAGCTTGGTAATTAAACTTGAACCCCAAAAAGCCTCATAAACGGATCAGACTCCTCTGAGTTCCAAATCCAGATGTGGCCATTTCACCCATGTGTAAACTCTTTATTACATTAGAGAGTATCTAACAAATGTGTTATCTTTTCCCACCTAAAACAGATTGCAGATAATCTTATTTAAATAAATCAATAAGATGGATCTGTCTATAAATACGGCGGTCTACGCCATTAGCCGATCTTTTTAAAGATTAACTTACGATTCTGAATCGTAAGTAGTCAGAGCAGCTACGGAGAGGGGTTGGATGGTGGGCGCAATGACAACAGGGTGTCCTGAGATGGTGGATGCTTACTTTGGGGTGAGGTGACTTTGGGATGTTAATAAATTTAAGGATGCAGTGAGTTCAGGGATGCTGACTTAAGGGTACGTGGGTTCAGGTGCTCTACTCTAACGAGTTTAGATGCTCACATGATCAAGGATTTAATGAGACGAAGGCGCCAACAGTCAGGTCAAGGTGCTAAAATTTAAGGATAATAGACTAATGTGTGTTATGAGATCACAGTGCTGATTAAGAGGGGCTGTGAGCTTGGAGGCTGACCAGAGAGGTCTATAAACTCAGGGATGCTGTGAACTTATGGAAAAGAAAGGGTTCACTGAGCTTGGGGGCTGTTGGGAGCTCAGGGTGTTGCCACGTTAGGCGTTAATGAGTTGGGGCCAGATAAATGTGACTTTCTTTTCTCCTGAACTCCCGCTATCTGGAAGTTAGTCACCCACATCCTTTGCCGACTAGAGTAAATGTCTTGAGGAGTTTGCATCTTCCGGACAATTTGCATAGGTGAGCTAGCAAAGACGCCTGTCTGTGACCTCTGATGGAGAGAGGAAAGGCAGGGCAGAGGCTGGGTCCTGGTCACACAGCTCTCTCCGGGACTATGCCACAGACCCCCTGTCCTCTGAAGCCTGGCTTCCTGTGAACTCACCCGGCTCTGTCTGCAGCAAGTGATGTTCTCGTTGGCTTCCCTGCATAGAACAGCAGCAGATTCTCTTACAGCAATCAATGTATCTTGCCCAACTCCATTCAGTATTTTCTCTAGCACATATACACACATGTCTACACATGTGATAAATTAGACTTAAACTGGATAGACAGACCACATGTCTGCCTTTACCCTGATGGACGAACTACTTTGGCTCTTTGCTAAGGCGATGTGTTAAGGTTTTGCTAATACGTCTGAGTTTTCATTTGGAGATGAAGTAGAGAGCCATGTGCCCTGTTTTGCATGTGCTCATAGGAAAACTTCCCTGTGCACTCAAAAGAAGAGGTTTCAACCCTGGTCCCTTTTAGCATGTCTCCAAGTTTTACTCATACAAAGTTGCTTAGTACACTCCCGATTTTCCTACTCTGTATTATTCTGTTTTAAATTTGAGGTTTTTACTACTTTTTCAGACTATAGTTATAACAAAAAGGTTTTCCTACATTTCTTAAATAATTTATTGTTTTGTTATTTGTGTGTGGGGGCGGGGGTGAGGAGAGATGAATTCCACAGCACACACATGGTGATCGGAAGACTACTTGCAGAGTGAGTTGTCTCCTTCTACGGTTGGGTCCTGGGGCTCAACCTCAAGCTGTCAGGCCTGGTGACAAGTGCCTCTACACCCTGAGCAATCCCACCAGTCCACCAAAGGGACTTGATGCAATATTCAGATTTCTTTATTCACCATTAATCATTTGGGTGTTCTGCTCTTTATGAACAAAGTTTAGCGGCACTCGTCTGTCGGGTACAAAATACTATCACATTTTAGTACGATGCGGAGTGTTTAAAATCAAACTAATTTCCACTCCGATCACCAACATTTAACATTGTTAGCATTTAAAAATGACTTTCCTCCTAAAATTTCACCATACAGCACCCACTTACAGCATTTGCCATGATGACTCGTTGCCAACAAAGAAGAGAAACATCACACTTACATCATCTCTGAAAAACGAATCCTGTGGAGAAGCAAGCGAGGGGCCTAATAGACAGTTCTCTGTAGAAGACAGACAAGTGCCTTCAGAGGCACTGAGAAATTCCCCACACCGCTAATCATTAGGGAGATGCAAATCAAAACAATAATGAGCTATCCCCTCGCACCTGCTAGGGTGACTATTATCAAAAAGACACGAGTTAACAAATAAGGGTGGGACGTCTGGAAAAGGAAATCTCCCACACGGCTGGATGGAACATTAATTAGCCCCACTACAGGGGTCCTCACAAAACTACACATAGAATGACTTCAGGGTATTTATCCCTAAGATTGAAAATCAGTTTATCAAAGAGATGTCTACACACTCATGGGAACCGCAACACGACTCATGGTGCCCCTGAGCGTCCATCGGGGATGGATGGATGCATTCAGTAATATCACCTGCAGCCTACCTCACATTCAGTTTTTTTTTTTTTTTTTCTTTTTTCAAAATGTCATTTTATTGACTTAAGTAACAATAATTTGTACATTTGACTATAAATAATATAACATATGAAAGATAAATTTATTTTCCAAGAGAAACAAAACACTATGTTGAGGAGAGTAGCATCATTTCCTTATATTTTTGCAAAGTTCTTCAGTGTAGGATATGAGCAATAAAAGACAGGGGCTCCTTACATCTGCTCCTGAATGCCACATGATGTACTAATGCTATCACATAGCCTTTTGTAAACTCTATTTTAGTAAACCAAAGAATGAGAATAGAAAAATGCAATTAACACTTCCCTACTCTTGTGAAGATATTCTGACCATAAAGATGTTCCTGGGTATGGTTCAAGAAACTCCAACAATCCTTGGTCTATCCTTTGAAACCACTACTCTGGCCACCAGAGCTTGTTTTTTTCCCAAAGAGACCTGGCTGAAGGGATTGCAACAGTGTGCTGGCATATAATGTCTTTTCACTACTACCTCAATACCTAACACGTGGATCACTACGAAGGTCAGATAAAGTTGACATGTTTTAGGCCAAATTCATTCATCAAGCTTTGTAGAATATACAATTTAGAATGGCCTCCACAAAGTGGCATCCAATGACCAACTTTCCAGACAGCATCATTCTTTGACCTAGTTCAGAAGGGTGGGATTCTGTTATATTTCTATTGTTATGACTGGCAGAACCCCACTGGCAAAACCCATTCATGAATTGATTTCATAGCCAAGTGTGTGGAGAGGGGGGGGTCTAGATTCAAAATAATCCCAGTATTCTAGTCTATTCTCACAAAGCTACAACTGTTTTCAAAACCCTCCTATAATCACTTAAACCATTTGTAGGGGGATACATTTCACAGTACTCTTTTAACAAGAGAAGAATGCTACCTCATTTATACGTATAAATGAGTAACACTTGTCATGACTAACAAGGATTCAGCTGCAGAAGCCTTGGACACTGCTGATTCTTCATGTGTCATAGACAAGTGTCATACATACTGATCAGCACAGAAATAGCAAGTACAACAAAGAGAGCCAGCATGACAACACTGAGTGATGACTTAGAATGACAAGGGAGGAAACTATTGTGTCTTGTTGTCTATCGACCTAGGCAGATCATGTACTAGGATGCCGAGTGCTGGCACATTGAAATACCATTTGAAATTTAAATTCCTTGTAAAACATCAAGAGAATATGGGTCAGAGAGCTGCTTACAAAGGTTCTAAGGCATAGACTGTCACTAAATCACTCTGAAGACTTCAGAGCTACTGAAGGAGCTTGCAGAGAGCGATCATTTACAGACAAGCCGTTAAAAATACACAGAACATTATTTAGCAGTCAATACATTGGCATTCTGATTGGTTTCAATAGTCACTTTCTGGAGTTTTTTACTCTAAGAATGTTTTCTTACTATCTTTCTGATTCCATACAGAGTAGCTAGAGTTTCTTTTTTTTTTTTTTTTTCCATTTTTTATTAGGTATTTAGCTCATTTACATTTCCAATGCTATACCAAAAGTCCCCCTTACCCACCCACCCCCACTCCCCTACCCACCCACTCCCCCCCTTTGGCCCTGGCGTTCCCCTGTACCGGGGCACACAAAGTCTGCGTGTCCAATGGGCCTCTCTTTCCAGTGATGGCCGACTAGGCCATCTTTTGATATATATGCAGCTAGAGTCAAGAGCTCCGGGGTACTGGTTAGTTCATAATGTTGTTCCACCTATAGGGTTGAAGATCCCTTTAGCTCCTTGGGTACTTTCTCTAGCTCCTCCATTGGGAGCCCTGTGATCCATCCATTAGCTGACTGTGAGCATCCACTTCTGTGTTTGCTAGGCCCCGGCATAGTCTCACAAGAGACAGCTACATCTGGGTCCTTTCGATAAAATCTTGCTAGTATATGCAATGGTGTCAGCGTTTGGATGCTGATTATGGGGTGGATCCCTGGGTATGGCAGTCTCTACATGGTCCATCCTTTCATCTCATCACATTCAGTTTTATAAAGAAGGAAATTCTGCTATCTGCAATGATAGCAATGAAACTGGATGCTATTATCCTGAATGATCCAAACATGGAACCGTCGACACCACCTGCTTCCACCTACTTGGAAGAGAGACTGTGAGGTGTGTGTGAATGAGGTGCGGGTCACTGGTCCTCAACATAGCCAAACTGTTCATTCCCTGATCATGTGAGCAATGTCTCACTTGGCTAGGAGACAGCTAAAGCTCTCCCCAGCCCCTTACACAGGCCAGACAAGTGCTCTACTACTGTGTGACATCCTCGACCATTTGATTTCCAAGAGAGGTGCTTTCTATGTCATCCAGAATGACCTAAGGCTGATATACACTGCATCCAACTCATGAAGAAATGTTCAGCGGCGCAGAGCATCCGAGCCTATCCGAGCCTGTTTCCTGACCCTTGCTCATTTGAGAACAGCTTCCTGTTGTCTTTGTGTAAAAAGGCAATTCGGCTGAGTATATATTTTGGGGGGGGGTCTATTCTAAATGGGGAAGATTACTTTATCTGGCTCTGGCATCTGTGACTCTGGAGTTTTTCCTAATTTCTGGACTTCTGTAGGGAACCTATGTTTTCTGCCCAAAGGCTTGTTGGATTTCCTGTTCCCAGTCCTAGTAGTTCGTAAGTATTACAATCATATATTATGACATTAAATCTCATCGTAGTGACCATCTTCTAATTGGACGATCAAGTGTTTCTTTCCCCCTAGAGAAGTTCATTCTACCATGTCCGCCATGGCTTTGACTATTATTACTCCAGACAAAATGGCAGCCTTGCTTGTCTAGTCTCCTTTCTGAGGTCTCCTCTCCTCTCCTCTCCTCTCCTCTCCTCTCCTCTCCTCTCCTCTCCTCTCCTCTCCTCTCCTCTCCTCTCCTCTCCTCTCCTTGCAAGAGTGAGTTGTTTCCTTCTACGGTTAGAAGGAAACAACTTTGGTCTTCATTCTTCTTCAATTTCATGTGTTTTGCAAATTGTATCTTGTATCTTGGGTATTCTAAGTTTATGGGCTAATATCCACTTATCAGTTAGTACATATCATGTGAGTTCTTTTGTGATTGGGTTACCTCACTCAGGATGATGCCCTCCAGGTCCATCCATTTGCCTAGGAATTTCATAAATTCATTCTTTAAAATAGCTGAGTAGTACTCCATTGTGTAAGTGTACCACATTTTCTGTATCCACTCCTCTGTTGAGGGACACCTGGATTTTTTCCAGCTTCTGGCTATTATAAATAAGGTTGCTATGAACATAGTGGAGCATGTGTCTTTCTTACTAGTTGGAACATCTTCTGGATATATGCCCAGGAGAGGTATTGCAGGATCCTCCGGTAGTACTATGTCCAATTTTCTGAGGAACCACCAGACTGATTTCCAGAGTGGTTGTACAAGCTTGCAATCCCACCAAAAATATAGGAGTATTCCTCTTTCTCCACATCCTCGCCAGCATCTGCTGGCACCTGAATTTTTTATCTTAGCCATTCTGACTGGTGTGAGATGGAATCTCAGGGTTGTTTTGATTTGCATTTCCCTGATGATTGAGGATGCTGAACATTTTTTCAGGTGCTCCTCAGCCATTCGGTATTCCTCAGGTGAAAATTCTTTTTTTTTTTTTTAAGATTTATTTTATTATTGTATCTAAGTATACTGTAGCTGTCTTCAGACACACCAGAAGAGGGCATCAGATCTTATTAAGGATGGTTGTGAGCCACCATGTGGTTGCTGGGATTTGAATTCACGACCTTTGGAAGAGCAGTCAGTGCTCTTACCCGCTGAGCCATCTCTCTAGCCCGAAAATTCTTTGTTTAGCTCTGAGCTCCATTTTTTTAATGGGGTTATTTGATTTTCTGGAGTCCACCTTCTTGAGTTCTTTATATATATTAGTTATTAGTCCCCTATCTGATTTAGGATAGGTAAAAATCCTTTCCCAATCTGTTGGTGGTCTTTTTGTCTTATTGACGGTGTCTTTTGCCTTACAGAAGCTTTGCAATTTTATGAGGTCCTATTTGTCAATTCTCGATCTTACAGCACAAGCCATTGCTGATCTATTCAGGAATGTTTCCCCTGTGCCCATATCTTCGAGGCTTTTTCCCCACTTTATCCTCTATAAGTTTCAGTGTCTCTGGTTTTATGTGAAGTTCCTTGATCCACTTAGATTTGACCTTAGTACAAGGAGATAGGAATGGACCAATTCGAATTCTTCTACATGATAACCGCCAGTTGTGCCATTTTTGTTGAAAAGGCTGTCTTTTTTCCACTGGATGGTTTTAGCTCCCTTGTCAAAGATCAAGTGATCAAGATAGGTGTGTCGGTTCATTTCTGGGTCTTCAATTTTATTCCATTGGTCTACTTGTCTGTCAGTATACCAGTACCATGCAGTTTTGATCACAATTGCTCTGTAGTAGAGCTTTAGCTCAGGCATGATGAGTCCACCAGAGGTTCTTTTATCCTTGAGAAGACTTTTTGCTATCCTAGGTTTTTTGTTATTCCAGATGAATTTGCAGATTGCTCTTTCTAATTCGTTGAAGAATTGAGTTGGAATTTTGATGGGGATTGCATTGAATCTGTAGATTGCTTTTGGCAAGATAGCCATTTTGACTATATTGATCCTGCCAATCCATGAGCATGGGAGATCTTTCCATCTTCTGAGATCTTCTTTAATTTCTTTCTTCAGAGACTTGAAGATTTTATCATACAGATCTTTCACTTCCTTAGTTAGAGTCACGCCAAGATATTTTATATTATTTGTGACTATTGAGAAGGGTGTTGTTTCCCTAATTTCTTTCTCAGCCTGTTTATTCTATGTGTAGAGAAAGGCCATTGACTTGTTTGAGTTAATTTTATATCCAGCTACTTCACCGAAGCTGTTTATCAGGTTTAGGAGTTCTCTGGTGGAATTTTTAGGGTCACACACAATAATAGTGGGAGACTTCAACACACCACTTTCATCAATGGACAGATCGTGGAAACAGAAACTAAACAGGGACACAGTGAAACTAACAGAAGTTATGGAACAAATGGATTTAACAGATATCTACAGAACATTTTATCCTAAAACAAAAGGATATACCTCCTTCTCAGACCTCATGGTACCTTCTCAAAAATTGACCATATAATTGGTCACAAAACAGGCCTCAACAGATACGAAAATATTGAAATTGTCCCATGCATCCTATCAGATCACCATGGACTAAGGCTGATCTTCAATAACAACATAAATAATGGAAAGCCAACATTCACGTAGAAACTGAACAACACTCTTCTCAATGATACCTTGGTCAAGGAAGGAATAGAGAAAGAAATTAAAGACTTTTTAGAGTTTAATGAAAATGAAGCCACAACATACCCAAACTTATGGGACACAATGAAAGCATTTTTAAGAGGAAAACTCATAGGTCTGAGTGCCTCCAAAGAGAAACTAGAGAGAGCACACACTAGCAGCTTGACAACACACCTAAAAGCTCTAGAACAAAAGGAAACAAATTCACCCAAGAGGAGTAGACGGCAGGGAATAATCAAACTAAGGGGCGAAATCAACCAAGTGGAAACAAGAAGAACTATTCAAAGAATCAACCAAAAGAGGAGCTGGTTCTTTGAGAAAATCAACAAGATAGATAAACCCTTAGCCAGACTCACTAGAGGACACAGGGACAGCATCCTAATTAACAAAATCAGAAATGAAAAGGGAGAGATAACAACAGATCCTGAAGAAATTCAAAACACCATCAGATCCTTCTACAAAAGGCTACTCAACAAAACT